>NC_090053.1:19515763-19740763 GCF_038355195.1 Osmerus mordax
TACCATGTCCAACATGCGTACAATTAAAGAGTATTGATAGTTTGTTGTTACGGACATTCTTTTGACAGGACTGTGTGGCCTCCTGCCTTTCTGTCCAGTGACTGGACCAACACACATGGGAGACTGGCACAAAACAGAAAATAAAGCTTATTGGTTTCAAATGAAGCAAATAACAGGGGGGGGGGGGAGAAGGCAGACACATTGGTTTAGTATTCAGCAATGTAGGTATTGAGATAAAGAGGATAATAATTTAGTGTAATGTACAAAATGTATTATTTCAACAGTTGAACACATTTTAGTTTTAGTCTGTCTCGGAGAAGGGCGGGGGGGGGGGGGGCTGGGGAGAGGGAGGGGGAAGTGAGGGGTATTCACATGAGTATGCACTTAGTCTTGGATTTCTTTTTCTTCTTCTTGCCCTCTTTGCTCATCTTCTCCTTGTGTTTTCGGATCTCCCGGACTAACGTGTAAAAGGCATCGTCAACACCCTGCGGGGGGGGACAGACCACAGCTTGTTAAAGGTTCACCCAAACCAGTCAGCATTTCATTCTTTTAATTCCTTTTTTTTCACATCATGCATATTCCATGTAGTGTCCAGTCTGGCTGCTGTTGCATTGCAAGGGGTCCCCATTATGTTGATTTTGGAAGTGAATGTGTAGGGGTCTGGAGTGGATGTGGAGGGGTCTGGAGTGGATGTGTAGGGGTCTGGAGTGAATGTGTAAGGGTCTGGAGTGGATGTGTAGGGGTCTGGAGTGGATGTGTAGGGGTCTGGAGTGGATGTGTAGGGGTCTGGAGTGGATGTGTAGGGGTCTGGAGTGGATGTGTAGGGGTCTGGAGTGGATGTGGAGGGGTCTGGAGTGGATGTGGAGGGGTCTGGAGTGGATGTGTAGGGGTCTGGAGTGGATGTGGAGGGGTCTGGAGTGGATGTGGAGGGGTCTGGAGTGGATGTGGAGGGGTCTGGAGTGGATGTGGAGGGGTCTGGAGTGGATGTGGAGGGGTCTGGAGTGGATGTGGGCTGTCAAGCAGAAGGAGCAGGCTGAGTATGTCTGGGAGGGGGGCCCAGACAGAGAGATGTCTGGGAGGGGGGAGGGAGGCCCAGACAGAGAGATGTCTGGGAGGGGGGCCCAGACAGAGAGATGTCTGGGAGGGGGGCCCAGACAGAGAGATGTCTGGGAGGGGGGAGGGAGGCCCAGACAGAGAGATGTCTGGGAGGGGGGAGGGAGGCCCAGACAGAGATATACGGAGAAGAAGAATCAAGGCTTTGCCATTCAGCGTGTGTGACATTGCCCAAGATTGCATCAGAAAGGAAACCGCAGAGGAAAGAGCCAAAAGTTACTTCGGAGTGTGATGGAGAGACCGCAGGAGGGAGGCAGTAAGACCAAGACAAAAGGGGAATGTGTGTGTGGGAAGATTCGTTGTGACGTGCCCACGTGTCGTCGTCCCCCCCCCCCTGTTGGACTGCATCTGGGTGAGAGCACCGTCATCCTCCCTCCACACTGCATGAGGAACACGTCCACAGACGATATCCTCCCAGATCACGGCAGACAGGATCCCTTAATCACACCACTGTCCGTTCCTTCTCTCCCATCTCACAGGTGGTGACAGAATGATCACCCACGATGCACTGCACACAGAACCAAAACACCCCCCGCCCCGCCCCCTGCAGGAGGAATCAGGAGCTCCAGCAGGAGGTCCTCTAGGAGCCCAGCAGAACTCAGCAGAACCCAGCTGGTTATGTTGAGGAAGGCAGAGAACCCAGGGAAGCACCACCATCATTATCATCAACCCCCCCCCCCCCCCCCCCCCCACACACACACACACACACACACACACACACACAGACCTCTGGCAGCAGCACGGTAGCACACACTTACCCAGTTCACATCACAACACACTTTTTAAGCTTGACGCAGCGTGGGGTCTTTTCCTCCTTGCTGAGCTTATTGAGGCGGTACAGCCTGATCTCCCGCACCAGGGTGTAAAAGGCATCCTCCACTCGCTGCAGTATGAAACACAGCCCCTCAGTGTTAGGGAGTACCGCAGGGGGGAGGTGTACGGGGAGCTGTACAGGGTCTATGGGCAGGGGGATACGGCTTCTGTAGGTTTGTGTATACAGGGTCTATAAGAGGGATTATACAGGGTCTATAAGAGGGACTATACAGGGTATATAAGGGGGACTATACAGGGTCTATAAGAGGGACTATACAGGGTCTATAAGAGGGACTATACAGGGTCTATAAGGGGGACTATACAGAGTCTATAAGAGGGATTATACAGGGTCTATAAGAGGGACTATACAGGGTCTATAAGGGGGACTATACAGGGTCTATAGGAGGGACTATACAGGGTCTATAAGAGGGACTATACAGGGTATATAAGGGGGACTATACAGGGTCTATAAGAGGGACTATACAGGGTCTATAAGAGGGACTATACAGGGTCTATAAGAGGGACTATACAGGGTCTATAAGGGGGACTATACAGGGTCTATAAGAGGGACTATACAGGGTCTATAAGAGGGACTATACAGGGTCTATAAGAGGGACTATACAGGGTATATAAGGGGCACTATACAGGGTCTATAAGAGGGACTATACAGGGTCTATAAGAGGGACTATACAGGGTCTATAAGAGGGACTATACAGGGTCTATAAGAGGGACTATACAGGGTCTATAAGAGGGACTATACAGGGTCTATAAAAGGGACTATACAGGGTCTATAAGAGGGACTATACAGGGTCTATAAGGGGGACTATACAGGGTATATAAGAGGGACTATACAGGGTCTATAAGGGGGACTATACAGGGTCAATAAGAGGGTCTATAAGAGGGACTATACAGGGTCAATAAGAGGGTCTATAAGAGGGACTAGACAGGTTCTATAAGGGGGACTAGACAGGTTCTATAAGGGGGCTATACAGGGTCTATAAGGGGTACTATACGGGGGACTATACAGGGTCTATAAGAGGGACTATACAGGGTCTATAAGAGGGACTATACAGGGTATATAAGGGGCACTATACAGGGTCTATAAGAGGGACTATACAGGGTCTATAAGAGGGACTATACAGGGTCTATAAGAGGGACTATACAGGGTATATAAGAGGGACTATACAGGGTATATAAGAGGGACTATACAGGGTCTATAAGAGGGACTATACAGGGTCTATAAGAGGGACTATACAGGGTCTATAAAAGGGACTATACAGGGTCTATAAGAGGGACTATACAGGGTCTATAAGGGGGACTATACAGGGTATATAAGAGGGACTATACAGGGTCTATAAGGGGGACTATACAGGGTCAATAAGAGGGTCTATAAGAGGGACTATACAGGGTCAATAAGAGGGTCTATAAGAGGGACTAGACAGGTTCTATAAGGGGGACTAGACAGGTTCTATAAGGGGGCTATACAGGGTCTATAAGGGGTACTATACGGGGGACTATACAGGGTCTATATGGAGGACTATACAGGGTCTATATGGGGTACTATACAGGGTCTATATGGGGTACTATACAGGGTCTATAAGGGGTACTATACAGGGTATATATGGGGTACTATACAGGGTCTATATGGGGTACTATACAGGGTCTATATGGGGTACTATACAGGGTCTATATGGGGGACTATACAGGGTTTATATGGGGTACTATACAGGGTCTATATGGGGTACTACACAGGGTCTATATGGGGTACTATACAGGGTCTATATGGGGTACTATACAGGGTCTATATGGGGTACTATACAGGGTCTATATGGGGGACTGTACAGGGTTTATATGGGGTACTATACAGGGTCTATATGGGGTACTATACAGGGTCTATATGGGGGACTATACAGGGTCTATATTGGGGACTATACAGGGTTTATATGGGGGACTATACAGGGTCTACATGGGGGACTATATTGTCCCTATGGGCTATGAGAATGGCCTTGTAGTTCTGTGCCTAGCTTGCTAACAGTGAATGAGGGGAAAAGTTTGAGTAAACAATTTTACTGGACCAGCGTAAATCATCCTCTCCAAATTCAATTGTTCAAGTGGGGGGGAAAAGATGACAAATAAAATAGCCTAAATATTGTTTTATAAAATAAGTTTGAAATTCAAATTATTATTTTTTCTTGCGTGATGCCAAGAATGCTCTCCTACGGCTAACAGCTAGGTATACACCTACCAGTGGGGACAGCTGCACATGAACCCCACCAAGATGTGCCTGAATGACAGGAGTGTGAGAGAAGGAGAGGAGCGAGCTGGAGGAAGAAGAATCAGGGTTCTAGCATCCCCGGCACCAGAGGAAGTTGTGATTGGATGAAGGCAGGAAAGAGGATCAGAGGAGCGACTGATCAATGATCAAAGCGCCGTCCAACCAGGCGAACACATAAGCGCACACGCCACAACACGCCACCACACAACACCAACACACTGCATCCTTCTGTTTTGATTGCTCCCACTGCCAAACCCCCCCACACACCCTCCCCCCTCCTCATCATCATCACCACCATCATCATCATCATCATCATCATCACCACCATCATCATCATCATCATCATCATCATACCCCAAATAATTATCAACCATTTTCCCTGCCATGCACATTAAATGACATGTATTTACTGATCAGTTGATTGAACGGAAAGCGAGGCCCATTGTGTTGCTCGTTAATCGGAGACCATCCCACATTTGACAGAGAAGCATGCACCGATTCAATTATCATCCATTAATAAAATCGGAAACATTACCCAAAGAAGCTCTAACGATGCACAGCACATTACCCCATGCTTTTCCAAGCACCATTAGGAGGGGGAGCACCCATCCATAGATTGTGGAACAACTCAAGTGCAGCTTGACAGTACGGAGACCTCAGCAGACCAGCAGATTGAGAGCTTGAGATTATAAAGCCATTAAGAGACCTGACACCGCTGGTTTAGGCTCATTTCTTTAGGTTGTTATTATGATATCATAAGAAATGTTATTATAATGGTATTTCATCAACCTTTGAGACAAAAATAAATGAGATGGGAGAGTATGAAGTGCCAGGGTTAGGCCATTGGCCTCACTCCAAGTGTGTGCGGGAATGAGGGGTTTGGTAAATGGGAAAGCTGAACACAAAATAACAAGTCTCACAAGTTGATTGACTTGTTTAAACTGTCCAACTAGATGTTTTGAAAGCTCCTGTAAATCCACGGCAGGGGAGAATGGGGATTAGTGTGTGAGTGTGCGTGTGTGAGTAGGTGTGGGGGCAGCATGGGTGATTCCCCTCACCTGTCTGGTTTTGGTTAGCTAGGGGTGTGTGTGTGTGTGTCTATGTGTGTATGGCCGGTCCCCCCCGCCCTCCCTCAGCTGTCTGGTTTTGGTTAGCTAGTTGTGTGTGTGTGTGTGTGTGTAGCCAGTCCCCCTCACCTGTCTGGTTTTGGCCGAGGTCTCGATGAAGGGGATGCCATAACTACGGGCCAGGTCCTGGGCCTGCTTGGTGTCCACTGTGCGAGAAGGCAGGTCACACTTGTTACCCACTAGGACCATGGGGACATCCTCAGAGTCCTTCACTCGCTTTATTTGCTCTCTGGAACAGGGACACACAACCATTCAATACACATACAAGTAACATTCTGTTGCGTTGTGGCTTGTCAAATACAGAACCGTAATACTGTTGGTCCTTCACTATTTGTACGTTGCTTTGGATAAAAGGTTTCTACTAAACTAATGTACACAAACAAACGTATTTGGACAGCCTCATTTAGACGATGCGGAGACGCTCAGGAGAACGCCAACCGCATCTCAGTTGAGATGCAACCACTGGTTTGGATTAAGGACAGAATATAGTGCACAAATAACTTGCACCTACACATGGTAGCTCACCTATAATGATGGATAGTCTACTAAGTGTCTGGCTCACCTATAGCGGTAGATGGTCTACGTAGGGCCTGTACCTCACCTATAGTGGTATATGGTCTACGTAAGGCCTGTACCTCACCTATAGAGGTAGATGGTCTACGTAGGGCCTGTACCTCACCTATAGTGGTAGATGGTCTACGTAGGGCCTGTACCTCACCTATAGTGGTAGATGGTCTACGTAGGGCCTGTACCTCACCTATAGTGGTAGATGGTCTACGTAGGGCCTGTACCTCACCTATAGAGGTAGATGGTCTACGTAGGGCCTGTACCTCAACTATAATGGTGGATGGTCTACATAGGGCCTGTACCTCACCTATAATGGTGGATGTCCTCAAAGGACTTGGTGTTGTTGATGGCGAAGACACAGAGGAAGCCCTCCCCTGTCCTCATGTACTGGTCCCTCATGGCGCTGTACTCCTCCTGACCTGCAGTGTCCAGGATGTCCAGCAGGCACGTCTCCCCGTCAATCACCACCTGCTTTCTGTACGAGTCCTGGAAGGCGGACAAGGAGAGAGAGAGCAAACGAGAGGACAGAAAGAGAAGGGTTGAGAGAGTGTGTTGGTGGACGGTGATTGACTAGCTATTATAAATGGCCCTTCAGAAGATGCCGTGGCCGTATGGAAGGCGTTGCCCTTCGGTTCTTCCTTGTGAACCTCCTGTTTAAGAGGTGTTCACGGGTCCTAGCGGCTAGGGTGGGAATCGTGAGATGCTCTTAGACTAGCAGAGCAAAGTAACGCCCTGGCATTCTGAGAGGCTATGGGAGAAACAGAGCAGATGTTGTCTGGCCTCATATCTCTAGTCTCATATTCCCCAGTCAGAGACTGCGTACGTGTGCACAGTAGGGGGAGAGGACTCAACCTCCCTCCAGTCTTCAAAAATTGATAGCTTTTAGAAAATATAATGGGGTCTTAATTTCCAAAGTGTCAAAGCACTCAAGAATTTAATCACACAGATATCCATCATTGTTTTGACTGTGCTCATGTAATTAGACTGACGGTCTATTCAGCGTGACTGACGGATGGACCAAATTAAGATCCTACATTTCTTGGAACATAATATTCATAGATTTAAATAGCAGAATGTCTTTAAATCTTTACCAACTATTGAGCATGCATAATTGATCGACGCTACCGTATTCTGATTGCAGTTATTTTTCACACCTCAAAGCACACCTCCTATGAGCAATGCTCGCAGGCACACGCAAAAAAAAAATCTAAACCTGTTTGGTGTCTATCGCGTCTTCAACCAGAAAAACCAGCTACATCCCTAGTTTTAAAATACTTCTACTCTCGTAGGAGTCTCAGACGTGCTTTCATGCTAGACACATACACTTGTACAGTTTTAAGGAAACACACACACACAGAACTTGGTTACCTCGATGGTGGGGTCGTACTCATCCACAAAGTGGTTCTGGATGAGCTGGATGGTGAGGGCACTCTTACCCACGCCTCCAGCTCCCACCACTACCAGTTTGTATTCTGTCATGATTCACCTGGGGAACACAGACAAACATGGCTTGGTCAGTCAATAAATACACACTATCAAACTATATTCAAAACACACCTCCCCACCCTAACTACCAATTCACATTCACAAAGGTGGACGGCATCAAAAATTGTGAAAAGCAACTCGATCTTTGAAGATATTTTAAATAAAGGTGAACACAAACAGGCAACTAAGAATTCGCAATGTGTCTCTTTAAACTTTGTCAGAAATCCAATAATGTTATCTGAGCATAAGCCCCACAAGGGGGAGGGGGGCCGACTGCTCTGTACATGGCTTGTCCAGACACTGAGCAAAACCCACAGCTAACCAGGCCTCAGGCCACCCTCTAATACAGATTTAATCACCAAGTTTGTGCTTCTTGACACTTCTCTAACTGTCTGTTCATGGGTGTAATAAGTGACATTCCACAACTGAAGCAAAAAGATCTGCAGCTAGGCCACAAGCCTCACACTTAAATTTAAGATTGTCTTCAAAAAAACTTGATCATCCTGGTGACCGTTGAGAAAGTGCACATAAAAGCTACGTTTCTTTTTCACTAAGCAAGTTTTCAATTATGGAATGTTCACTTACGGAAACATTGTAGCCTAACCATGGTTGCAACTATGGAACATTTTCACGACCGTTACATGTTATATCGAAAGCTGGCCAATGATTGGTTCGTCCTGACACCTGTACAGTCAGCTGTCATTTCCAATAATCAACAAGGTTGTTGAGGCTAAGCAAGCACTTTCCCTGAGTTTATCGTTTCATGATGGTTGAGAGATTCTTCTACCAGAGCCCCTTTAGTGAAATAGGCTGTTCATTGTATTCTCTGGTAAAAAAAACTGTTGCTGCCCTTTCCTACAAGATAGTTAAGTGTCGATAATAAATATAATGAACGATTATGTTCGTCATGTACGTCAATTAAACAGACCTTGTGTATGCTATCAAATAAACACTAACCAAGGCCTCATAACTTTTGCCTACATTACAACAATCTAGAATCTAAAAAGCGTTCCATACATCTGAATCTGATCTAAGAAAACTTGATTTCGTTATTGTCTATCCATTGTGCATTTGCCCCCGTTTTGTACAAAAAAAAGGCTACTAGCTTGGGGGTGCACATGGTTATGCTACAGTGGGTTTGCAGCCTTTCTGGGCATTACTACACCGGGATAAAACGGTGCCAAATGTTAAAGTTAACCACAAGCCAGCAAGAACTCCAAACCGATTGAATGATATGCACAAGCCAGGGTTACTACACATCACATTCATGGGCGCGTAGTAGCCGCCATATAGGCTACCGCATACGTCTGCATTGCAGGGCCAGGCACGGTTAACAATTGGGCGTAGTTTGCATAAACATTTGCCTTTACTTTTAGCGGCGAATCTTTCGAGATGTATGAAATCATTCAATGCCTAAACATTGAACCAAGTGGCAGACATGGGGATACAACGTCGCCCCTCTGCCTATTGTCTACAAAGAAAACAAATGTAACGATCTTGTTCAATTGTTGTACCTTTTGAGTGTGGAGTTCCGTGTCCGAAGTAGCGACCAAATAAGTCAAACAGATAGTCCTTTTTCACACGATCTCAGCATTTCCTTCTTCACACTGAAACGACCGCATTTGTGTTCATGAAGTGTCTTTTAAATGTCAATGAGCTACGGAGGAAAGAGAGGAAATTAATCGATAGAACTTTCCATTTGATACAGCGTTCGGCCTGCTGTCCTGAATTCGAGGTTGGCCTAAACGCTTGTATGGGCGGATACCGGGTGTAGCGTCGTAGAGATCACTTTACCCAGAGAGCATAGCAGGGGATTTCAACCGGTTTCTGGGTTTCGGTCATATCATAACAGTAGTTAATAAAAGCTGTAAATATCCTAAATATTAAATCTGTATTAAATGTATTGCGCCCTATCTGAAATTGTATTTTTCCTCCAGGAACATGATTTAGGCTACTTCTATTCTTATTATTCGCATATTTATTTTCTCTGAAAGAGATTTGGGCGTAGGCTGTGACCAATTTGAAAACAAACTTGCGTGGACTCAATGCAAAAATCCAGTTGGATTTAGGTGATTCTGTACTATGATAATTATTTAATCTCTCATTTATATGGACAAGATCCTGTCTCTACAGCAAGCGGACCAACAACACATAGAGGGCGACTCCGCTATATATAGGCTCTAAATATAACTGGAATGTAGCATTGGGACGTCATTCCAAACCAAGGACATGATTTGGCAATCCTGTGTCAGTTTTCCTAAGCCTTCCCTAGAATACGTATTGCGTCAAAAATGTGCATGAAAACAAATATGATAACAGCCCTACTTAAATTAGATTGAGGACAGTCATCCTGAAACACTATAGATAGCCTTACTACGGTAGTCCAAAGTAGTTGCCTATCGGAGTATTTAGACAACACATTAGCGATATGATAGAACGTCCGCAACCGACGCATCATCGCGCAGTCGATGCGCAACACAGACTCCGTTACTGCCATGGGTCTGCTGTCCTTGGCTATCTATCCATTTCTGATGTAACAATATAGAGATAGCCACACCAAGCTTGACACAACATGGTTTTTACCAATTCAATTGTGTCAGATCTGTACTCTCAAGAAAGTCAAGGAAGAGAAGCGTAGCCCACATTCCAAGAGTGCTTACCAGAGTAGTTGTTTAGTGTAAACTGATGCTATTATTAGTGCTGATACGCAAAGCTAATTATTGCCGTTTCCTTGGTTGAATTAGGATATTCATATAGACTTCAAAATATATCTAGCTGTGAAAACAGATGTAACTCTGGCCTATGTTTGTTTGGTCCTTGGAGTATTTAGGCTATGAATGTCTGCTAAATAAAATGTGTATGTATGTCCATTTAATCAGCAGGTTTTTTTTTTATAAAATCGTGTAGCCTTGTTATTTTCTTGCCCTTTGATTAAACTGAAACCATCAGTCATTCTAAAGTAACGTGTATTTTATTTTTTCTTTCGAGTTCGATTCACAACATGGGCATTTTTCAACAGCGGCGCAGGTTGACCTCCAAAGAGGTCATGGCTCCAAGTCGCCACCAGATGTCAGTATACATCTACGAGGCCCTTCATTATGCCTTTGCCTGCTCAGTTATAGGCTACTTATAGGCCATTTCAGACCACTTTAACACTGAATGTTGTTTTCTGTATGTGTCCATGTTCATCAGCAGCTTCCAGTTCTTTGTGTCTGATTCTAATGGCAGCCAGTCCCGTGAGCTGAATGGGGGGAACAACACAAAAACACTAACATTTACATTAGTACATAAGTTGTTAGTGCTCCTCTGGTCACCTGTTCATTCGCTCATCTGTCTTTCAGACTAAGATTCAAACAAACGGTGTGTCTTCTTATCTGGATGCAGAATTTTAAGAAGCTATGCATTTGGCTTAGGTTTATGAATATCCCTACATTGGATAAGTTGCAAACTATAATAGTCCTCCAGACAGAGAAATTCATACATTGTCTTGTTGCCTTCTTCAGCAAACCTTGCATCTATCTCTCTGGCACCTTGGTCTGTCTGTCATCACCAACTGAACAGGGGGAGTGAGTAAAAATTCCATCCATTAGCAGAAACCTCAAAGCATATCTGAGAAGATAAGATTAGTGGCACACAAAGTAGGCTATACCAGAGTACCCAACACATCAGTCTCACTGAAGACTAAACCTTATAGTTCTCTGTTCCCCCATGTCGGTTTGGACCCTTGTCCTGTCTGTGGTAAAGGTATGCAACTTGATAGTATACTCAGTTCAAGTGTTATTTGCCATATCACTATAATTCACGAGGCTATCTCTGTAAAGGTTTTTGAAATTATGAATCTGAAGAGATGGGATGCATGTAAAAAGCAAACATTGTGTTGTGAAACGTTTGAATCAGTTTACAGCTTAAGTTTGATCACATCTTGTGTCAGTCAACAGTGCATTCTAACATTGAAACGATGTCAACACACAGGTGTGCACCACTTTCTTCCACGCAGAGCTAAAATCATACTATGGTTTATCGGGCTACTTCAAAGCTCTTGAATTCTTCAGAGACCCCCGTCTCTGGTGGGTGGTGTTGCAGCTTTAAAATGGTCCACAATGCCTTGCGGTGTCCCAGTTCAGATGCAATGCATTTACTAGCAGGAGTAATGAAATGGGTAGAGGGTGATTTTCCGCAGCTTACTAGTCAGACCGCAAGGACTAGCGCACAGACAGCGCCGCTACAAACTTTCAGGCAACGGGCTCAGCGTTAGACCTGATTTTCCGTGGGCGCAGTTGCTTTTTGGTGTTACCGTTACTTTGTCGCAGTTCGTGGATGTGATTTATTGGATTGTGCTCAGAAATGACGTTGGAGCTCATTCTTTGCCACCACAGCAAATATTTTACCTGAACTTCAGTTTGGATTATAGCCTCGTGTCCTGGATCGCGGTTGCTTTATCGGTAGTTAAAGCGGTAAGACCTTCTTGTTTTTTTTCTCTTCAATGTTGACGTAGAAATGCTGTGATGGTATCCAGATCCAGAATAATTGGAACACCGTGATAACGGAACCGTTATTATAAAACTGCATAGGAGTTCCTTCTGCATAACCTATTTCTTTGCTCGCTACGGATTGCTTCACACTTACAAAACAACATAATTACAGATCAAGTAGGCCGAACACCTTTCTTTTCATATGTTCTCTTTTGAACGAGTGAGATAGTCCTATACACACTTAAATCAACACCGGTCAGCAAAATATCATAGAAAAAAACCGATTTCCTCGCCTTTTAAATAGGCCTATTTAAATGGTTTGATCAAAATGTGTTATCTTTGATATGGACATTGTTTAATGACTTGTGTCATTATATAAGTGTTTCCACATCTTTAGTTGGACTCCTTTCTAGCACAAGTTTGAACTGAGAAACAACAGAAGATCAGCCTTTGGGAATGTGGACTGATGTGTACTAAAGTTAATGTTGGTCTGCCCAAGCTGCCGCTATGTGAGACGGAGGCGACCTGTAGATCTTCCTTGTTTTGAAATAATTAAGATTCCTACCTCCTAATGTCCCCAGGCTCTCACCATCAGGTCTGAGGGACCACGCTAAGAAGCTGTGGGAGTCTACATTTTTTTCTTGTAAAAGATCAGCATGTGGCCAAGTACATTACATCACTACATCAAGTAATGGAAATGTAGTAATGAATATCCAGGAATGTCTTATGCAACACTTAAACAAATAATATTCTAAACCTTGAAATCGTTTTGTTTACTGTTCTTTCTTTTGTATAGTGTGGATTTAGTAACCTCACCGCTGTTCTCACTTTAAAAAGTCTGGCTCTTTTAAATGGGTGTGAAAGTCTGCCAGGATATTCCAACCAATTCCAACTAGGTTCCAACTAGGTACCAACTAGGTACCATCTAGGTACCAACTAGCATCCTCTCAGAACCCTGGGAGCGGAGTTCTGGAGTATCATTCACCAAGCCTTTAGGAGTGCTGTTCCAGGATCAGGCCCTAGCCTCTCAACATGTCACATGTTTGGCCACAGCTGGTCCTAGACCAGAGTTCTGTTCTTATCTGAGGTGGTTGATAACTCCGGGCCCCACTGTGCTGGTGTGTCTGCAGGCCCTGGGCCCCGGCTCAGGGCTTCAAAGCCCTGCCCTGAATAGCCTGGACATGGCGGGGGGGAACAAAGGCAGCATTATTGCTGGCAAAACGTGCCGTCCAGATGTTGGGGCTCCTGCCAGCGCTGCCCTCTTTAGTGGGAGGGGGCGGGCTTTGGAGTCAAACATAACAACCAGGCCTGCAGGAACCAGAAAGACAGAGGCTCTTTCTAGGAGAGCCGACTGGAGCTGAGGATGGTGTCTGGGAGGGTGGTGTTTGATAACTGGGAGGGTGGTGGTGTGTGGGAGGGTGGTGGTTTCTGATGACTAGGAGGGTGGTGGTGTGTGGGAGGGTGGTGTTTGATAACTGGGAGGGTGGTGGTTTCTGGTGACTAGGAGGGTGGTGGTGTGTGGGAGGGTGGTGGTTTCTGGTGACTAGGAGGGTGGTGGTGTGTGGGAGGGTGCTGGTTTCTGGTGACTAGGAGGGTGCTGGTGTCTAGGAGGGTGGGGGTGACTAAGAGGGCGGTGGTGACTAGGAGGGCGGTGGTGAAGAGGAGGGCAGTGGTGACTATGAGGGCAGTGGTGACTGAGGGTGGTGTCTGATGTTTGGGAAGGTGGTGTCTGGAAGGTGGGTGTTTGATGACTGGGAGGGTGGTGGTTTCTGGTGTCTAGGAGGGTGCTGGTGTCTAGGAGGGTGGTGGTGTCTAGGAGGGTGGTGGTGTCTAGGAGGGTGCTGGTGTCTAGGATTGATAACTGGGAGGGTGGTGGTTTCTGGTGACTAGGAGGGTGGTGGTGTGTGGGAGGGTGGTGGTTTCTGGTGACTAGGAGGGTGGTGGTGTGTGGGAGGGTGGTGGTTTCTGGTGACTAGGAGGGTGGTGGTGTGTGGGAGGGTGGTGGTTTCTGGTGACTAGGAGGGTGGTGGTGTGTGGGAGGGTGGTGGTTTCTGGTGACTAGGAGGGTGGTGGTGTGTG
Organism: Osmerus mordax; assembly: GCF_038355195.1. NCBI lineage: Eukaryota > Metazoa > Chordata > Actinopteri > Osmeriformes > Osmeridae > Osmerus > Osmerus mordax. The sequence continues at coordinate 19,529,695 of NC_090053.1, forward strand.
GGAGGGTGGTGGTTTCTGGTGTCTAGGAGGGTGCTGGTGTCTAGGAGGGTGGTGGTGACTAAGAGGGTGGTGGTAACGAGGAGGGTGGTGGTGACTGAGGGTGGTGGTGACTATGAGGCTGGTGGTGACTATGAGGGTGGTGGTGACTATGAGGGTGCTGCAGGGTGCGTGACTGGATTTAGGTTTAAATCCATGAGGTCTCAAACTCAGATTTTAGGATTGGTGCTGTAGCTTAAATTCTCGTCAAGTTCTTGGCAGGGTGGTTTTGAACGGATGCTTCATCCTACTTAGGTTTGTTGGTGCGGGTGCAGGGGCTTATGCTGGCTGTACTGTGTCTTAACACAGTCGCTTAAACGTCGGAGCCAGTCACTGTGTTTAATTACTTGAAATATCGATAAGAGTAGATGAGCTGAATGTGCTTGACATGTTTGTGTAAAGGAAATAAACCCGGTTGAGAGCTAAGTTACTCTCTGTGTACAGTGTGAGGTTTATATGGCATTTGATAGACACTCGTCCAGTCTTCCTGAGGAAAAGCATCTTTCCTAAGTGACTCATTTCCTTCACCCCCAAACCCCTCCGATAAAGACGGAGCTTTGGAGTGTTGGACAGTGACCAAAAACCATACTTTTTGTTTTAGGTTTCTAATGAATTGTATTGAAGGCAGCAGGTATTGAGATTCTGCAGAAGCAAATTTAAACGAGCTGCTTGTCTGATGGGATAGAAAGCTAGCTGCCATAGTGGGGCTTGGGGGGGGCGGGGGGGGAGGAGGCAGTGATGACACACCAGACAAACACGACACGACTGACATTCCTCTGTTCAGGAATGTATTTGATCCGGTGCCCTGCTAGGATTGCTCAGACAACCATTTTAGTTACCTTGCTTATAAGATTTGGCAACAGCCTAGTTGGTTTCAACACGCTCATCGCCCCTCACTGTGAACGTGCACCAGTGTTGGAGGGAAGGTCTATTCAGGTCTTTTGGAGGAGCAGTTCGCTGAATAAGCAGAGAGGTTTTGCCTTCCTGTAAAAAGGAGCTTGGAGATCAGAGGGTGTGGGAGAGTGTGACGTCCTTATCTGGGAGTCACGGCCCATTGCACGCTCAGAGGCCAGGAATGCCCAGTGTCGATGCTATCAGCTTCCACGGTGCAGGATCAAGGCCTGTTCCTTGGAGATCGCCTGAGCTCGGCTCTAGAGCTCACAAACTTGGCAGAGGGCATTGCAGAGGCCTGCCTGCCTGAGTGCCTATCTGCTGGCTGGCCTGCCTGCATGCCTGCCTTCCTGGCTGTTTGTACATCTGTCTTTCTGCCTACCTGAGAGCCAGTCCATCTATCTTGCCTGCCTGGAAATATTTGCGGTCTGGGCCTCCGCTATCCAGAGCCCCCAACCCTCCCCCCTTCCACACCCCCACACACACGCGAGCACACACACACTCCAGGGTGCCGCATACCAGGCTGTTGGTGTTGTGCAGCCCCACCAGGGCCCTCACAGGCACCAGGGTGGCTATGCCAGAGCGCAGCCAGTTCCTCCAGGAGAGCCTCCACCAGCACCCCCGCCATCATCACCCCGTGTCTGTGTCTGGAGGCACACAGGGACCCAGTTCTCCAGGCGGCTGTTCCCAATTACACTGCAGTGAATAAACCGCCAGTAATTACGTGTAACCCTGACAGGAAGAGGAATTTGAATTAAAGTTAATTTGGAAATAGACAGATCAGTTGAAGCCAGGAACCCCATGGTCAAGCAGTCTGTAAAGAGAACACCCCCTTTCTTCCTTTAGAGTCGATGTGGGCCCTTGTTTGGGGGTAGAAGGATACTTTCATAACATGTGAGTGACTTTGTTGTGTTTTGACCTGTCTGCTTTGCTAGAAAGGTTGAATGTTTTTCACCACGGTGAACAATAGGCCCTGTAGCTTGTCCGGGAACAGAGAAGCAGTCATGTCTATTCATGGAGAAAGCAGTTGTGGAACAGTACTGTTTCCTTGCTTTGTCTTTGTCCTCATCATAGTTTGGTTGTTCCCCCAGGAGTCTACTTTTAACGTCTTAGCCACTGACTAATTAATTAATTTTTTTGCCTGTTAGCATCATTTGTATTTGTCAATGCTGGTCCACTTCATTGGCAACACGGTTGGAGTAACACAACGTCCCATGCAATACAGCACCAACACCGTTTTATCTTAAAGTCAGCTCACCCACCCCCCAAGGCAATGTTAGGTATTTAGCATAGTAGATATGTATTCCCTTTTAGAGGTTATATGGTAGTATGACACCTGAGCTTGCCTCATCTACTGGTGTGTGTGGTTTTGTTTGCTTACTCAGCATGTGTGTGTGTGTTGTCTATGTGGAGGTTTGCCACGCGTGTGGATGTCGTTCGTGTGTGTGTGTGTGTGTGTGGTGGGTGACTGAGGCACCTACAGTGGCTTGTTTACCACAGCAGTCAGTGGAGGGCATGAGGTCCACGCCTGCCAGCTGAACAGCCAATCAGAACCCTTCACGCATCTCACCGGACACATGTACCAGGGGTTGTTACACAGACAGGGGACTTGCCTGCCTGTCTGTCTGACAGTGTGTCTGTGTCTGTCTGTCTGACAGTGTGTCTGTGTCTGTCTGTCTGACAGTGTGTCTGTGTCTGTCTGTCTGACAGACAGTGTGTTTGTGTCTGTCTGACAGTGTGTCTGTGTCTGTCTGTCTGACAGTGTGTCTGTGTCTGTCTGTCTGACAGTGTGTCTGTGTCTGTCTGTCTGACAGACAGTGTGTTTGTGTCTGTCTGACAGACAGTGTGTTTGTGTCTGTCTGACAGTGTGTCTGTCTGTCTGTCTGACAGTGTGTCTGTGTCTGTCTGTCTGACAGTGTGTCTGTGTCTGTCTGTCTGACAGACAGTGTGTTTGTGTCTGTCTGACAGTGTGTCTGTGTCTGTCTGTCTGACAGTGTGTCTGTGTCTGTCTGTCTGACAGTGTGTCTGTGTCTGTCTGTCTGACAGACAGTGTGTTTGTGTCTGTCTGACAGACAGTGTGTTTGTGTCTGTCTGACAGTGTGTCTGTCTGTCTGTCTGACAGTGTGTCTGTGTCTGTCTGTCTTTCCTGGAGTGGAATGTGAGATGTTTCTGTTTTGCAGGAGGTGGGAAGTTCTAGATCCTCAAACAGACACCGTCCCAGGCATGTGTGTCTGAGCATACTAGTTGCGTGTTCGTGTGCATGTTTGTCGTGTGTGTGTGTGTGTGTGTGTGTGTGTGTGTGTGTGTGTGTGTGTGTGTGTGTGTGTGTGTGTGTGTGTGTGTGTGTGTGTGTGTGTGTGTGTGTGTGTGTGTGTGTGTGTGTGTGTGTGTGTGTGTGTGTGTGTGTGTGTGTGTGTGTGTGTGTGTGTGTGTGTGTGTGTGTGTGTGTGTGTGTGTGTGTGTGTGTGTGTGTGTGTGAGTGAGTGTGTGCCTGTGTATGTTTGCATCACCCTAGGCTACGGGCATGGCCACAGGGCTGGCACCGGCAGGGTACATGCGGGGAGCTGGCAGGCCTGGAAGAGATGGTACCCTGCCCACAGCTACTGTGCTACCCTCAACCCAAACACAGTGTTACCCTGATGATATAGTCTGTTACTATTGAGGTATGACTAGGATGGTGTGGTTCTTATTTAGTGTAACATTATCACCTCCCTCCTCATTTACTGTAACATTATCACCTCCCTCCTCATTTACTGTAACATTATCACCTCCCTCCTCATTTACTGTAACATGATCACCCCCTCCTCATTTACTGTAACATTATCACCTCTCGCCTCATTTACTGTAACATGATCACCCCCTCCTCATTTACTGTAACATTATCACCTCTCTCCTCATTTACTGTAACATTATCACCTCCCTCCTCATTTACTGTAACATTATCACCTCCCTCCTCATTTACTGTAACATGATCACCCCCTCCTCATTTACTGTAACATGATCACCCCCTCCTCATTTACTGTAACATTATCACCTCCCTCCTCATTTACTGTAACATTATCACCTCCCTCCTCATTTACTGTAACATGATCACCCCCTCCTCATTTACTGTAACATTATCACCTCCCTCCTCATTTACTGTAACATTATCACCTCCCTCCTCATTTACTGTAACATTATCACCTCCTCCTCATTTACTGTAACATGATCACCTCCCCCTCATTTACTGTAACATTATCACTTCCTCCTCATTTACTGTAACATTATCACCTCCTCCTCATTTACTGTAACATTATCACGCCCTCCTCATTTACTGTAACATGATCACCTCCCTCCTCATTTACTGTAACATTATCACCTCCCTCCTCATTTACTGTAACATGATCACCTCCCTCCTCATTTACTGTAACATGATCACCTCCCCCTCATTTACTGTAACATGATCACCTCCCTCCTCATTTACTGTAACATGATCACCTCCCCCTCATTTACTGTAACATTATCACCTCCCTCCTCATTTACTGTAACATTATCACCTCCTCCTCATTTACTGTAACATGATCACCTCCCTCCTCATTTACTGTAACATTATCCCCCCCCCCCCCCGCTCCTGACCCTCCTCCTGTCCTGTGGATCTGTCATCATTCTATCTGCTTGATGTGTTGATCTCAACCATTCTCTTCACACTGCTGTGGACATCCCAGCTGTGCCGAAATGGTGACAGAGTTACGGGTCACTGGAAACTGCTGTGTGTGTGTGTGTGTGTGTGTGTGTGAGTGAGACCCGTCTCGCTCAGCGCTCGCTGCCATGTAAGGGCAATCTGTACCAAGGACAAAAACACTTTCTAACCAGCTTTAAATAGAGAAGGGCACGAGGCACACCGGTGACACACACACAAAGAAACACACGATGACACACGCATGAACATGCACAGGCACACACACACACTGAGGGGGGGGGGGGTCTATTCCTTAACCTTATTCTAGAAAGAGAGGTGGTCCTTCTCAACGTTCTGTTGGAGGCGTCCTGATGGGATCTGGCAGGAGTGTGTTGTTCCTCCTGGCCCCTCGCTGCCTCTGCCTCTGCTGAGGCAGCGAGGGAGCCTCGCAGCGTAGAGAATGCGAGGCTCCCTCGCTGCCTCTGCCTGTGCTGAGGCAGCGAGGGAGCCTCGCAGCGTAGAGAATGCGAGGGGTGGGGGTGGGTGTAAAACCGGACGTTACCTCAGCACTGCAGTGTGGAGGTCAGGGCCCTAGGGGCGTTCCAACTCTGGACAGAGGCCATTCATGCCCTCTTTCAGGTAGTCTTTTATACTCTCTCTCTCTCTCAATTGACTTGGTTGCCTGCTGTTTCCCAGGGTGCTGTGCAGTGGTAATCTGTGGCTGCGTAGTGATTCTGCAGCTCCACACTGCTGGGTGGTCCATCCACCATTGTCCGACGGGGGCGTAGGGGGAGGTGGCGGGGGAATCTGGGCCAAGGCCGTGCACTTCCCGCATGTTGTCCACAAGGCAGCCATGGTCACAAAAGCAGTCTTGTTCGCTTTTCCAGATCTAACAGGACCAAAAGATTATTAGAAAAAAGTGCTCTCACAATGCTGGTCCAGTGCCTGTCCTAGATTTGCTAGAAAGATGTCTTTGTCGATAGCACATCTGTTAACGCTGTCAGCTATAGCCATCTAAAGGCCTTTTAAAGGTCATTTTTGGAAGCCATTTTGTGTGCAGAATTGTAAACAGTCGAGCTAAATGTATAGCGGACACCGTGTCAGCTTCTGAGGCAAACATAAAGCTCTCTCTCCTGGACAGTCCATCTGGTTCACGGTCCCTCGGATGGGCTGAGGGCTTGTGTGAAGAAACATTTGAGCAGTAAAATGTCTCAATTTGCATTGAATCTGTGTGGAAAGCAGCTACATCTGTGACTGGGGCGGGCGGGCGCGCTGGGAGAGGAGGGGGGGGTCGTTTACATGCAGGCTTGTTTTATACGTTCCCTCTGCTTTTTACAACTCCTTTCCTGCTCCCCCACTTCTCTCTCTCTCGCTCGCTCTTGCTCTCGCTCTTCCTGTCCTTCGCTTTTCTTTTTTTGTTGCTCTTTTCCTGCTTTTTGCTCCATCCTCCTCCCACACCACCTTCCTCCTCTCTCCTCGCTGCTTCCTGGTGAGCCTCCCGGACAAAAACAGGAAGTTGGCCTGGGGCCCGTCTCGCTGTCAGACCCTTCCTGCCCTCCCCATTCACCTACCCCCGCCATTGATATGGCAACCGAACCACAGAGACCGGGCCAGCTGGTCCTGCTATGCCTGGCTGCATGGGCCTGGGTCCCGACTGTGTGGGGGTGTCCTCTCGTTTCTCAGCAGCCTCGAAAACACAAGGAGGGCCATCTCGTCTGGTATGTGCAGTCTGGTAGGTGTATTCTGAGACTTGAGTCCAGACCTGTTGGTGAATGGTGGCGTCTCATATCCTCCATGTGAGCGCGCACTTCAGACGAAGCCCAGGGGGACTCCGTGTTTCCAGTCTGTCCTCTGCGAGGGCTTGTCACGCAGCTTGTACCCGATCCTGGGAGATTCCTGGGAAGTTCTGCATCCGCGTACTCCGCCCCTGGTGACCACCTCTGTCTGCCTTCTTTTTCCCTCAGTGAGGAGCAAACACCAGAGAGGACACAGCTTCTCCCTGTTCCCTGCAACATAACCTGCAGCCGGTGCCAAGGATGATGCCATCCCATCACAGCCGAACCAGACTGACCTGACCTGACCTGACCCGACCTAACCTGCCCGACCCCCACCACACCCTGATCTACCAAACCGTGCCCCTGCCCAGCACCGTGCCCCTGCCCAGCATGGAGCTGAAGGTCTGGGTGGACGGAGTCCAGAGGGTCGTCTGTGGAGTCACCGAGGCAACCACCTGCCAGGAAGTTGTCATCGCTTTGGCCCAGGCCATAGGTAAGTGGTCCAACCCCGATAACCTCAACCCTAACAGACCTCGACGCACGCACTTGGCTCTGGATGTGTTACAATGCCATACTGGATGTGGGACTTTTGTTAGTCACTGAGCCATACTGCGGGTGGGTGGGTGGCTCTGACGGCACAGCTCTGTAGCTACATGTCCCCCTACACGACCACGGTGACGGACCCCCTAACCCTTGCACTCCAGAGAGCGTGTGACCCACCTCTGACCTCAGGAACCCAATGCGACTCCACGGTCGTCTGACGTGGCGTGTTAAAGGAGTCTCCTGCAATCAGAGCTCCATTTAAAAGCAGCGGGGGTTCGGCCAGCGAGCGACAAGTCTGTCGTTGAATGCAGGCCTAATGGGAGACAGCGGAACCCCCCCCGTCTGCTCATCAGCCCCCTGCTGGGGGGGTTGTGTTAGTCAGACGCTGGTTCCAGTTGTAGGGGACCAGAACCCTTTATCATCCCACTCTTCTACATGCATGTATCCCCTCAACAGCAGCCCCACCCCCCTCTCTCTCTTCTGTGTCAGCAAGCAGAGGAGCAGTGAAGCAGACTGTATTGACATCACTTCCCACACAGATTGGGGGGGGGGGGTGGTCGGGGGAAAGTCTGACTCATCCTTCTATCCCTTGCCAGGCAGGGAAAACAGCCGTCCCTGCCCAACCACCTCCTGCCTCCACCCCCTGCCTCCACTCCCTGCCTCCCCTGCCTCCACCCCCTTCCTCCACCCCCTGCCTCCACCCCCTGCCTCCACCCTCCCCATACAGGGACCCATACTGTACGCTACAGTGCAGAGGCGTTGGATGACATCAGACCCGCATAGGGCTTTTCTGGACTGTACTGAAGAGTTCTGCTTCTGTTGTGGTCCTGGGCGTCCATTTATAACAGAACGCTCTTAGAATCTTATAATACTCTATAATTACCACATACGTGTAACATTCAATTCCTTTTCTTTTTTTTCTTATATATTTTTTTACCAATCTTTATTCATATGTTTTTCTTTTGACTGACATGTCCTTGTATGTATGGTGGTTCTACTGTGGTTGTAAGTTTTTACCCATTTTACTAGGATGATGAAATTGACAGTAATAATCTGATGAAACTGATGAAACTCTATTAAAAAGAGATCAAACCTTGATCACAGTATGCCGTCTATCCTTCCAGGTCGCACCGGGAGGTACACTCTGGTGGAGAAGTGGCGAGACAGTGAGCGTCACCTGGCCCCTCACGAGAGCCCCGTGGCGTCCCTGAACACCTGGGGCCAGTACGCCGGGGACGTCCAGCTCATCCTGCACCGCACCGGGCCCTCCCTGACGGAGCGCCCGCCCTCCGAGGGCCCGCCCCTGAGGACGCCGGAGCGCGGCCTCCACCGGCAGAGCCTCCCGCCCCTCGCCAAGCTGCGCCACCCCAACGAGCGCTCCCTGCGCCGCCGCGAGCCCCGGCGCAAGTCGCTGACGTTCACGGGCGGCCCGAGGGGCCTGCGGGACATCCTGGGCGGGGGCGGCCGCGGGGCGGCGGAGGCCGAGGGCAAACGGCGGCTGCTGCTGGGGAACGGAGGGGGGGGGACGCCCCACCACGCGGGGGCGGGGGGGGCGCCGCCCCCGTCCCCGTCCCCGTGGGCCTGCAGGGCCGAGGACCTGGTCAGGCTGGTGGGCCTGCAGAGGGACACACTGGGGGTGCTGGAGAAGAGGCTGGATGCCTACGAGGCCGAACTGCAGGCGCGGGGCGGGGGGAGGGGAGGTGGAGGAGGAGGGGGGGACGCGGGAGGAGGAGGGGGAGGCGGGGGTCTGTCGGAGGAGATCGCGAGGCTGGAGAGGAGGCTGAGGAAGAACGAGGTGGAGATGGAGGAGGAGGAGTTCTGGGCGAGCGAGCTCCAGATCGAGCTGGAGAGCGAGCGGCAGCTGGAGGACAGGCTGGAGGAGCTGAGGGGGCGTCTGCAGGGGTGCGAGCTGGAGCTGGAGGAGAGGATGACCCTCATCCTGGTGAGTTCACCTCACACTCTCCGCCCTGTTGTCTTGAATGGATTGGTCCCGCATATACACAGATCAGGACCGGCCCTTGTGCCAGGTGTACCAGGTGTGGCAGCCCAGCTGTGTAGTGTAGCAGGTGTAGCTCGCTAACCAGGCTGGGGTTCCAGGACGTGGAGGCGGGGCTGGAGGAGGAGCGCTTGCAGCGGGAGCACCAGGAGACCCAGCGGGTGAGCGAGGCCGAGGCCCGGGGCCAGCTGGTCAGGGCCAGGACGGAGGTCAAGGCCCAGGAGAGGCAGGCGGTCCAGCTGGAGAGCAGCTGCCGGGCCGTGGAGCGCTCGCTGGGGCAGAGCGGGAAGAGACTCCAGGTCTGGTGCACGCACACACACACACACACACACCCCTACACACACACAGAGACACACACACACAGAGACACACGCACACACACACAAACCTATGGACAGACACAGATACACACACACGTGCATGGACGAACGCATGAACACGTGCTGGACTGTATTTGACCCCAAATTGGGGCACGCGGGTCTACCCTGGTCCCCGACCAACTCTGACCAACCCTGTCTGTCCGTATTGTTCTGTCTACCACGCGCCCTGCCAATCCATCTGTCCGTCTGTCCTCTCGTGTGTGTGTGTGTGTGTGTGTCCTCCCTGGGGCATCCAGGACCTGCAGTATGAGCTGGAGCAGCTGACCAAGGAGCTGAGGCAGGTGAACCTGCAGCAGTTCATCCAGCAGACAGGGACCAAGGTCACGGTCCTGCCCGCTGAACCCAGCGAGGACGAGGGCAGCCTGCCAGGCCAGGGCAGCCTGCCAGGCCAGGGCAGCAGTCCGGGCATAGGTATGCACTCTGACCCTCCTACCCCACAAGAGGGCATAGAGAGGTGCCGTACACTTCGTTCAGATCGACACTGCCCTTGGGTCACTCAGCTGTACACTGGTGGTTAACGGGAGGGAGGGAGGGAGTATTTGTTCTGCCCCCTCCTGTGACTTATGGTCACCATGCCAACAGCTGCCTGGATACGGGCGAGCCAGCGTCGCTCAGTCACCTCAGCTCTCGCCCCCATTCCCTTTCATCCTTCCCCTCCCTCCCCTCCCTCCCTCCCTCCCTCCCTCCCAGCCTTTCCCCCTCCCTCCCTCCCTCCCTCCCTCCCAGCCTTTCCCCTTCCCTTGAATGCTCAGCAGTTTGTGTGATGGACTCTGGAGCACAGAACATGGAGCCTTGCTCAGAGACTGACAGAGCTGACAGACAGCTGAGCCAACAGTGCAGCCCGTGACAACCCGATACAGGCTGTCAGACCAAAGCCAACGATTCGCTGGGTGATTTCACCCTAACTTCATAAAGATGAGATATAAAGTTCATTGACATAATCATCATCATTACTAACATACCTTACCATCCCCACCTATGCAGGAGGGCAGCGCCTACCTAAATAATTCCTAATTCCAGTTCTCTTTTCCAAAAGTAATTTCAGTTAGTCTCTTTGACCGCTGGCTTTGCTATCACATCACATCACATCACCGCATACAAATGAACTCTTTATATTGGGCCTCATGCTGATTGTGTTCCATGATGTTAAGTAATAGGTTTCATTTCCATGTCCTTCCAATAACCTAGCAGTGCATTGTGTTGAATCAGCTTGGGCCTTACTGTTTTGTATTTGGATTAACTGGCCAGGCTCAAACACTGCTTGTTCCGAGACTGGCACCTAGTGGTTGGTTGTTGGCACTGCACAAAGGGCAGCAAAGGACACCGTTTAAAGACCGAACATATCATAGTAACTCATTCTCTCTGTTTCTCTCTTTCCCTTTCTCTCTCTCTCTCTCTCTCGCTCTCTCTCCTTCTCTGTCTCTCTCCTTCTCTCTCTCTCTCTCCTTCTCTCTCTCTCCTTCTCTCTCCCTCTCTCCTTCTCTCTCTTTTTCTCTCTCTGTCTCTCCTCTCTCTCTCTCTCTCTCTCTCTCTCCTTCTCTCTCCCTCTCTCCTTCTCTCTCTTTTTCTCTCTCTCTCTGTCTCTTTTTCTCTCTCTGTCTCTCCACTCTCTCTCTCCTCCTCTCTCTCTCTCCTTCTCTCTCTCTCTCTCTCTCTCTCTCTCAGAGTTAGTGCCTCTCTCCGGCTCCCTGAAGCGTCCAGTGTCCTCCCACCTGATGCCTGGTCACCTGCGTGGGCTTCACAGCCCCCTCACCTCCGGCCTCAACCCAGAGGGCATCTACGTCTGAGGGATGGGGTCGGGCTCCACGCCCCCTGGGGTCTGGACCCTGCACCACCCCACGGAGCCCTGCTGACAGGATGTCTATACAGTGACAGGATACCTCAGTAGCACTTACCTGTCTCCTATCTCCTTCACCTGTCTCCTATCTCCTTTACCTGTCTCCTAGGCCCTGTCTCCTCTCTTGACTTCTCCCCGTCAGTACTGGTGTGCCGTTCTAGTCCAAGCCTCCTCTGTATGCAAACCCTCTCACAAAAATACACACAGGCAGGCTCCAGGAGGGAGGGAGGGAGGGAGGGAGGGAGGGAGGGAGGGAGGGAGGGAGGGAGGGAGGGAGGGAGGGAGGGAGGGAGGGAGGGAGGGAGGGAGGGAGGGAGGGAGGGAGGGAGGGAGGGAGGGAGGGAGGGAGGGAGGGAGGGAGGGAGGGAGGGAGGGAGGGAGGAAGTGGAATCATTACCTGATTCAGAGGGGGTGGGGTAGATCTGGAGCAATGATGCCATGAATAGCTCTCTCTGGCAAAAAGAAAGCGTGGAGAGACGGAACAGTCCGACATCCCGCTCATTCAGGAGCATATCACCAAACCGGACATGAATGCTCTTTTAAATTCTATGCTAGTTGATTCGTCAAGAAGTCTTTTTGCACGGAAATGTTTGCTGTTTGAATCTGTGAAGTATGTGTTTTGACGAGGTCGGGTTTTACTTTCTAAATCTGTGAAGGATGTATTTGATGAGTCAGGTTTAGGGGGGGGATTCTGGATGTATGAACTGTGCCGAACAACAGTCTTATATGGCATAGCTGTGTGTTAGAGAGATCACAGTGGGCTACACACACACATAGGCGTGCTATAACTATGCAGTATGCACAGACATACACTCAACCAGCGGTTTCCTTACTACAGTAGGCGTAGATTGGATTAAATGTCCGTTCCAAAAGTGCATATATTAAAATTGGAAATGGTCATCTTGTAAATATACTGACATGGTTCATCACTTAACATACTTTTATTTACAGTACATCTGGCAAAGTGTTAGGTTGGCTATGTTTTTATCCCCTGCAGTGTCATATGCAGAATGATCCAGTAGGATTGGGTCTTGTCCCTTTGGTTTAATGTGTGTGTGGTGTGTGTGTGTGGTGTGTGTGTGTGTAAATATTACTGTGTTACTTTTGCCAAATGTTTACTCTTATTCATCTGTTTCGATATGGAGCCAAAGAGGGGAGGGTCAAGTGCTGCATGTTCTGCCTGCATAGCCATGTTTGCTGGCATGTGGGCCACCAGGGGGCAGCAGATCTGCCCCACGTCTGATCTCTAGAAGGGGGGATGGCAGCAAAACTCCACATTCTTTTTCTTTTCTTTTTTTACGTGATGAGGGACCTGTCGTGCTGTTGTGTGTACAAATGTGGCTGGGTTGAAACAGCACCTACCTTGAGATCTGACGGGAACTGACGTGGACAGATGAGCTCTCCTTCAGCCGTTGAAAGGATGCGATGAAGTGCCTTATATTCATGCGGACACGTGAGAGGACGCCCTCACTTCCTGTTCAGCTTCACCAGCTTGGTCCCCCTGCATCATCGACCCGTCCTGCTGTGGCGTGCCAGGTCCCGCAGCGTCCAACACACTCCTGACGACACACCGTGGACGATGGCTCGTGGGCCACGTTTTCACGTGCGTGTGTGTGTGTGTGTGTTTTTAAAGAGGTGACATATCGCTGTGGTCCGTGTTTACAAATACTGCATATGTCTGGAGCACTCTTACAAACGTCGGACGTCTACTGGACTAACATGCTTTTGTTTCTTTGCCTTAATTTACAGCAGATTGTATGGAGATGTATGGCTATAAAATGGCTGATAATATGACATGGATTGCATGATCAAATAAATCAATTTCCGAACATGTATTGAACATATGTTTTTTTTAATGGTCTCTACCACATGGCACAGTAAAAGTTTGTCTCGTAGCAAGCTTTCACCACTAGATGTTGCTATTAGACCAGCATTCACAGCCTGTACTCTACACTATAGTTATTCACTTTCAGACTAAGCACTGGCATTGCTCTATGGGAGAACACAATTAAAATCTTAACCCCCCATGTATTCACTCATTGATGTATCACTGTCACACATAACTACGATGTTGGGCTGTTGTTAACCCTCTAAGGTTGAAGAGTACATTTTAGTGACGATAAGAAGTACTGCTCAGACCAATGATTTAGCAACTGTAAACTGGTGGTTCTAGATTCCACAAATGACCTTTTTCTTGGTATTTGGTTAAATAGAAGGTTCCTAGTGGAAGTAGAGGCTTCTCCTCAGGTTTCTACACACCACATTAGTGAGCCATGCAGGAAGAACCCTAACACAGACACCAGCTGAACTCCCAATACCCACCTCTTCCTGAACCAGCTCTGCTGGACTGAAGGGGTCTCTGGTGATTGGCTGGACTGGAGGGGTCTCTGGTGATTGGCATCATGACTCGTCTTTACATAATGTGTTGACAAAGTATGTGGTGAGACAGACCAGTTTGACAAGAAGGGTCTTGAGGAGGTGGGTCTGATCTTGACTGACGCGGCAGTCAGGTTATGGAAGGGCCTCCTGACCCCCCCCCCTCCTGACCCCACTTCCTGTAAAGAGTGTAAAAACACTTCATCATTCTCCTTAGTCATGTGAGAGGAGGGTGATCTGGCCGTAAGCCTTGGCTTACTGTACATTCCACCACTGTGACTCCTGCTCAGCTGATCAAAGGACTGACAACAAAAGGAACAGTAGCTTACAGACCCGAGGGCCTGTATCCCCCCCCCCCACCCACCCCCTCTCTCTCTCTCTCTCTCTTGGTGAGGCGTATCTAACTCAGACTACATAATAAACTACAGAGGGTCTGAGGGATTCCAGTGCACGGACAAGTATGTCCAATGAAAGGCCAGTTGAAAGAACATGGATAACTTTGGGACAAGGATCTTTTTTCTTTTTTTATATATATTTATTTTACAACTCATCATCAGCAATAATTTAGACCAGCAGATGTGTAAAGCATAATGAAATTTGCAACGGTTGCTCAGTTAAATTTCTTTAAAAAAATCCATAGACTTCTTCTTCTACAACTTCTACATACAGTATATTTCATGGAATATTCACAGAGCTATTTACACAGACACGTGTACACGACAACTGAAAACATGGCCGATTTGAGGCAAGAACAGCTGAACAGAAGCTAAAAAAGACTAGGTGCACGGTTGGTAACTAAGAATGATCTTCCTAAGAACTCACAGGGAATGCATAAGGACAAAACAAACACTTGCCGGAACCGTATTCGTTAGAAAACATTTTAACCAATGGATGGCGTGTACAGCTTACAAGACAAGGATCACAGCTACTTTTCACAGTACTAGTGTCCTCAAGGTGTCCTCGTTAGTGGTTCTGTGTTCAGGCATGGGTATGCGTCAAAGTGTGTTTATGACACTTCAAATGTTGGCTCGTGACTGAACCAGCCTGAATCGTGTAAGATACATTGTTCAATCAGGGAGCTCAAACAAACCAAAACAAGGAAAGGAAACAGTGATGGACTCCAAAACAAGTGCACTTACCTCTCAACGAGCAAATAACTAGAACTTTTGTCATTTTACAAACACAGCTCTGTAGTTCAGAAAAATACAGGTAAGTTACATTCAATATCAAAGATCTATAAGGTGCTATGATTTCTATATTATAGTACCGGAGGGGCAGCTTAGTCAGAGCAAAGGTGTTTACCTATTAAAGACATGACTGCCTGACATCCAACACTTCTAAAACGATACCAAATGTTTCCTTTTAAAAGTTTATAACATATCAGCGTTGGGAAAGAAATAAAACAACATAAATACAAAAACAAACCAGAAGGTTACATTAACGAGAAGTTTGTATGATGGATATGACAGCTCTGCAGGTCTGGGCAATGAGGTATGGAAGTTACTTATTCAAGAACTTATTACATAGGCCCATTTAGTGCAGGCATATGTGAAAACAGATCAAAGGATAGCCAACATAAGAGGCAGATCACTGGCTGTACAGACAGAGTCAGCGGTATAAATGATCACCTTGGCCTATAGGTCAGTTGTAACATCAGACAGTGACTATCAACTGATTGAGACAATAGGGGTGTCAAACTAGAAGCAATTTGTCTCCTTCAATCTTTTCGCACATTTTGATTGCCATTCAAATAATCATTATTGGAGAAACACCTATTTCAAGCATAATATGCCCTACATACAATACATATGTGTTTGTTAGTGTCAATCATTGTCGATTTTCATTCAGATTGTTTTATCTAGCATTAAGTGCAAAAGGCACACGTCACAACGTTCCCTGTAGCCAAGGTACATGAGAAGTACAACTGTGAAACTTTGTTTTCCTATAAACTACTTGCAATAAAAAAGAAAATATGAAAGAATACGAAAATACAGAAAATCCTATGCAGAATGCAAATGAAATTAAAATACGCAGATAAATTAGCCCGTTTTTACAAGCAAGAAAATGGTTGCAAAATCCATCCGATTATGTACCATCGTTGTCGTTGTCTTGGGAGTCATCCCCCTCGCCGTCACCATCCTGACTCTCCTCTCTCTGCTCGGGTGAGCCCGACTCGGCCTCGTTCGAAGCGTCACTGTCGTGGGAGGGAGAGTCGTTTGCGTGGGAGGAGGACCCAAACCTGGAGCCCTTCTCCGTGGATAACCCGGGGAAAGACGCAGCGGCGGCGGCCGCCGCGTGTGCCGGGAGCCCAGGGTATAGCCATGGGAATGGGGACGTGAGCGCAGCTGCGGCTGGATATACATATTTCTCTAGGTTGCCTTTATCAAATAATGGCATATAGGACGCTGCTGCCGCTGACGGGTTGATGAAATAGAAAGGCATGCAAAAGGGCGTCTGTTGTCCAATACCACCCGCTATTCCCATTAAAGAGTTCATAAAGGCCAAGTCGGGTCTGGTGGAGGCGTCTGACCCCGCCACGACTGCACCTCCCCAGTTCATCTTTGGCTTCTTGGCGGCGCGGTCATCTCCAAACTCCTGTTTTATCTTTACCGCCTTGGATGCTTGCACTTTGCTGCGCTCACATCCTTGGTCAAGTTTGTTTTCGTTCTTGTCAGGCTCACCCCCATAACCACTGTCCGTATCAGTGTCAGTCTCGTTAAGTTCGCCGGTCTGGGTCCTCTGTATGACCGGTACGCAGTTGGCTTGACCGTCAGCCTTCTGGATATCGCGCTCTTGCGCTTCCCCTGCCGCTAGCTGCGAGAGGAGCGGTGCAGCAGGCTGAAACTGCGCGGAGACCTTGTGTAAATGATTGATGAGATGAGCACATCTCTGCTCTCGCGTCGTCCAGTTTTCTACCTTGTTTAGGTACTGCATCACCTCTTTGGCACATGCCTGGAACCCCGAGTGGAAAGCGTCCAAATCAGTGTGAATGGACGACTTCGTCGACCGATCACCTGGAATACACAGATGAAAAGTCGATGCGTTTTACATTACAAATGCCAATATCTCGAAATAAACTTTATAAGCATATAAAGGTGCCATTGCATATCATTTTCAAACAAGCGTTATACACAGCGAGTTCAGAAAAGTTACCCAAAGTAACTTAACAAAGAGTGAATCCGCAGCTTACCGTTTTGCAGAGCAATAATCTTCTGGTGTTGTTGTTCGGTGACGGCCGTCAAAGCATTTAAATGCTTCAAAGTCAACTCCAGGACAACCGCTTTCTCCAAATGTCCCAGCGTCTGAGGGGGGAAGAGGGCATTTGCATTAGCAGTCCAAAATTGAAATAGACCCTACAAAACGATTAACATCAGTGTTAAAAAAAGGATATGGTCAGTATCTTACCGTCAGTTTCAGATGTTCGGGTAACAAGTCCTTCAGCTGTCCAATACATTCATTGATTCTGTCTCTCCTCTTCTTCTCAATCAAGCGGTGAGGCAACTTGTAAGCGTCCTGCTGTTGGAGACAAACCAAAGTTCGGTAAGACTTCTATAACGAGAGACAGCGTTAAGTCCACCAAGTGAATGTTGTTACAAAATGTGACACGTTATTAGAGAAATGGATTTGGTGGATCAATCCCATGTCATTTACATCCAGTTTCACAGATCAAGAAAAGTTCCGCGCGCCTACCTTGCCGTCCTCGCGCTTCATTCCACGTTTGGATTTACACATGTAGAGAGAGGGGTATTCCATCCTACAGCGAATACAAACATGGTTAAATATTAATATGAGTATTCATATAATTAACAGGCATAACACGACATCGACTACAAAGTTTATGAACAGAGAAAAAATGTACCGTCATGTCCAGCTTACCCAAGAAAATCTGTGTGATCCATAAATTGTCTATCCTGCAGGTGCGGTATTCTTTCATCCATTACTTCTATCCTTTTCGAATTGTATTTGGCCCGGGAATGTTAACTATTCCAAGATCAGCAGACAGGTTCAAGGAGATGTGGTGAGTGTTCTCCCGACTCCGGTAGTGACGGCGAGAGAGTGTTGTCCAGTAGTGCTGCACTTCGGAATGATCTGGTTTCCTGAACAGCCACTTTGCGAGCTGTCTGTACAAAAGCAAGAGCGCACGCGCGTCCCCACTGTGGAACAGTTCCAACTCACGTGTGAACTGCACCAGCACGCAGTCCGGTAATTACAAAGACCTCGGCGCTCTGCTGAGGCGACCGGTCTAGATTCATGAAATAAAATATATATATATTGATTAGATAAAAGCCTGTCGATGTTCACTATTCATTATGTGAAACAAGAGAACGACGAGCCAGCTCAGTCAACACAAGCACTGATCCGCAATCACCACATGGACCCCGAATGTGAAGCAAATGCATCGCGCACACTTGGGACTGCCCCTTTGAGTAGGTGTGTGTGTGTTATGTATACGTGTGTGTGTGTGTCACTCTCTTTACTTCCCCAGGGCAGTGTACTCAAGCTTTCTCGCGCCAGTTACTCACTCTCCTACCGCCCCGAGGTGCGTTCCCGGTAACCATGGCACTGGCTGTGTGCTCAAACACGTGCCCCGCAGTTCCTTATCCTACCGGTCCGCCAGTCGGGTCGCAATCTTCAATGAGCGCCTACATAAGCTTATATTTTGGAGTACTTTTCTGCAACAATGAGATCAAAACGTAGACTAATCCATAAAACAGTCGTACTCAACAATGGGATGTGTTCAAAGTTTAAACATAATTGACCAAAGATGGATTACAATAATTTTATTAACAGTAAAAATGTATTGTAATAATATAGTATATAGTAATGTAATGACCTGTATTTATAAATCGTACTATACGAAATACAGTTAACTGTAACACACCAACAGAAATGATTTGCTCATCAAAGTTACTGTTCCATGGTTTCATATATTGCAGAAATACTAGTACATCTAAAAAATTCCATGACATCCAATGTTATGTTCAGTTAAACATACTAACACCAGTTTACTGGGTCTTAATTATTTTTAATTCTTGCAGAGCTATGCTTGTTATTGTACTGTGAAGTGACTTTTAACTTTGGGGGTTTGTTTGTCTCCCGCTCCAGTCCGGGCAGGCGGGTTAGCGTTAGGACCAGTGAGGACGCGTCTTCATCAGGCCTACAGTCACACCCTCACATGTTCCCAGATCACATTACCTCTTCCCCTACGTCATGTGACCTGTTCTGGCCTCTGGCCCTGGGCCTCCGTGTGAGGGGAGCCATGTTGACACGAATAAGCCAATCACCCTGCTGGATGGATGACGCGGGATCTCCTGTTCCAGTCTTTTCTTTAACCCATAATGTTGGAGTCTTTTCACTCTTTCCCTCCCTCCCTCCCTCCCTCCCTCCCTCCCTCCCTCCCTCCCTCCCTCCCTCCCTCCCTCCCTCCCTCCCTCCCTCTCTTTCTTTCCTCTCTCTCTCTCTCTCTCTCTCTCTCTCTCTCTCTCTCTCTCTCTCTCTCTCTCTCTCTCTCTGTCTCTGACACTGATAACATTAAAATGAACATGCTTTTCCTGTCGTCTCAAAGCGAGCCGAGTTTCTGGTCGTTGGAGTCCCCCTAAGAACCCCCCTAAAGACCCCCTTCCTCCCCTCCACAGTGTGTCGTTCTATATGTGGCGGCGGAGACACGGGAAGAATCCGCTCCAAATGCTTTCCATATTAGTTCAGAGCCTTCTCCGGTTCCACAGAGCGGTCGGCACTAGCTGGGGGCAGGGGGGGCTGGGTGGGAGGGGGCGGGATGGGCAGTCCACATCTGACAGAACCACAGCAGTGAGAAAGAGAGAGAGAGGCTGACAAACAAGCAGGAGATCAGAGAGACAGAGGGAGAAAATACAAAGAAAGGGAGAGAGAGAGGGGGAAAAAGAGAGAGAGAGAAGTAGAGAGAGAGAGAGAGAGAGAGAGAGAGAGAGAGAGAGAGAGAGAGAGAGAGAGAGAAGGAAAGTCAGCAGCCATCGCAGCGCCGAGGAAAGTCCGAGACAGAAGCGCCGAGGCCGGGGGAGAAGGAGAGAGAGAGAGACAAGAGAGCCAAGCATGTCGAAGGAGAACAAGGGGAAGGCAGCGGAGGAGAGGAGCGAGGGAGGCCCAGAGACGGAGGACATCCCCAAGTGCTGCGGCTGTCGTTTCCCGCTGCTGGTCGCCGTGCTGCAGCTGCTGCTGGGGGTCGCCGTCACCGTGGTGGCCTTCCTCATGGCGGCCATCAGCCCCTCCCTCCTCGCCAGGGAGACCCCCCACTGGGCTGGAATCATCGTAAGAACAGACCCTCCCCCCCCCCCTCCCTTTCTTTAACGTTCTGCCCTGCATGGTCCAGACCTTCCGACGTGAGCATGAAGAGTCGACTGAAATCCTTCCATCTGTTAGTGGAGCTGTATGCTAGTCTGTACATTATGCCTTACCTTCCTGCACGCATGCATGTCTGCATGTACCCCTGTCCTGGCCTGTCTGATAGCATTGATGCTGGGCCTGCACGGATGGACAAAAACAGGATTGTCTTTATAGATCATTTGCAACTGTAGAATCATATGTCTGCCCGGCTCTGTCCTCATCCTCTCGCCCATTGTCAGTATTAAGTGTCATCCATTTACATTTTAGTCATTTAGCAGACGCTCTTATCCAGAGCGACTTACAGTAAGTACAGGGACATTCCCCCTGAGGCAAGTAGGGTGAAGTGCCTTGCCCAAGGACACAACGTCATTTGGCATGGCCGGGAATCGAACTGGCAACCTTCAGATTAAAAGCCTGATTACCTAACAGCTCAGCCACCTGACTCCTCTCCATCCATACACGTCTGCTGTACACCAACACACACACACACACCAAGAGAACCTTCGGCTCGCCTGCCCAGCTATGCACAGCAACATGCCCTGTCGTCAGGCCCACTGCAAACCCCCGCAGCTCAGCTCTTCTCGCAGGGGCAGAACCAGAGCATAAGCTGCTTCTCTGGGCTGTGCTGTGGCAGTAGGAGCCTCCCTGCTCCCATGACTCAGGGGCTAAACAAAGCTCACGGGCAGGATGACTCACGGCTGCTCTGCTGTGTCGGTCGTGGCAGGGTGAGCTAGGAGTGTCACGTGTGTTGAGATCTACCAACACCCGATGCCATGATTCACCCACAATTTCCCATCCACTGTAGCGTTGTAGTCAATAAGCCAAGCGATCATATTAGAAATGTGCAATATGTAGCTTAGACAAAGCTGTTTCCTGTTTGAAAAAAATGACAAGATTCAGGATGTAAACATGTTGACTTCTCAGTCAGTTACTCTGATTTAGTCTTCACATTTGTTCATATTAGTCTGTAGACTTTTGATTAAATCTATCTCCTCCTGAAACACTTAACTGACTTACAGAGCAGTGCTGTAGGGCTAAAAGCTTGTCTCCTGTGTTTTGTAAAAATGTTTACACAGAGGGCTAAACAACAACCCCATACATGCCAGATACTGAGCCAGGTGCCTCAGGGTTAACACTCGAGGCTTCGTTTAAAAGTCAGTCACTTTTCAGTTTGAGAGAAACATCAAAATGTTCAGCCTTGTCTTGAACGTCTTGAACTCGGCTGCCTAGAACTCCGGTGTGAAATCTAGGAGAAAAACATCTTCGGACTCTTGGTACATTTCAAGTCAGGCTCTCACGAGACTTATCCCTGAGGGAAAAACACTGAGGTCACCCAGTTTCATCCTGAGAATCCCCGCTTGGAAAACCAGGGGAAAACAATTAAATTAGATGCTGCACGTTAGTCACAAGACCAGGCTCACTCTGTGAGAAAGAGTGTTTCTCACAAAGAAGGGGGAAATCTGGCTAATTTGCCGTAGCCGTGATAATTTTATCAGATGACAATTTGGTGCTGAATTGCACAATATTAATAGTGACACTTGTGTGACTTAGGCATAAACAGCATATTAGACAGACTTTTCCCTGCAGCAAATGAGATAAGGGCTTGCTTGTGTGCACAGGCACAATAACTCACTGTTAGGCGACGCTTAGCTGCTCTGCTCCGCTGAGATACAGTACAGTCCTACCTCCATAAGTAGGGTTCAATGCATACAGTATCGAGGTGAGCGTCTCCGGCTAAGCAGAGTGTGTTTGTTCTGTTGTAGCTGTGTGTGGTGTCAGTACTGGGCTTCCTGCTCTTTGGAGTCACCTACCTACCGGACGAGAAGACCTCCATGCAGTTCTTGGCCAAGGTGAGACAGTACACACCAGTTACCAATCACATCACAGACACATCCAATGAGCCAATCACGCTCCACTTTGTCAACCATCCGGTCACAAATCACACTCAAGCCACTCTCAAATCAACAGTCTGGCTTGCCCTGTGTGTAATATGCATCTCCATCTGTCTCATTCAAACCAATCATACCAGTTTGCCTTCAGTCTTTGCAACATATTTGCTGCCATGTGTTGCTCTGTGTACTAGCCTGGTCATTGGAGCACGCTGGAGTAATCAATAAGGACAGTAGACCTAGTACTTTGTGTGGTTCCTGTTGAGGGTCATGCTGAGGCCCAAACAGATAGCAGGACTGTAGGCCTACAGCATCCCACACAGCCAGACCACTGATGGATAGGATAGGATTGTAGGCCTTCATAAAATACTGTACAGATATTTAACATGGAACTTGACTGTGTAACTTCATTACACTCCACACAATCCATTCATGTCACGTTTGCTGCCGAGAGATCATTCTTTCTGCTGTTTCCCCTGATATTTCTCAACAATAGTTCATGTGAAAGAAAGACGGAATACAGCTTGAAACATCTCTTGACTGAACATGGATCGTCTTGGTTCGACACTTTCCCGCCTGGCAACAAACCCGAACGGTGTTGTGTATGAAGCGACCGTGTGAGCCTTGCGTAACTCCCTCAGCAGCGTTTGACAGAGACGGCAGGGGAACGAAGGCTGTCTGTTATATAAAGTGTGGATTCAGATGCGGGCTTGGTGTTGTTAGGACTGTGTAATTACATAAACCACACAAAGCCCCTGTCACGCATAAGGCTGTATTTATAGACTGCCGAAGTCAGCCAGTCAGCCAGTCAGCGAGTCAGCCAGCCAGTCAGTCAGTCAGCCAATCAGCCAGTCAGTCAGCCAGTCAGCCAGTCAGCCAGTCAGCCAGTCAGCCAGTCAGCCAGTCAGTCAGTCAGTCAGTCAGTCAGTCAGCCAGTCAGTCAGCCAGTCAGCCAGTTCACACGATAGGCAGCCTAGACCCACAACAAGGCAGGGAGGTGGGGGGAGTTATTTTATGAAAATTGTCTGCTTCCTACAGCCCCCCCCCCCCCATGCTTAGAGCCATGACCACCCCCCCCCCTCCCCTCCCCTCCCCTCTCTGTCTGTCTCTGAGTGTCTCAGGATCTAGACAGATGGATTGACGTGAGCGTACAGTATTCATCTCCTAGGTGCCGAGCGGTAGGTGGACATGATCATTCACACGCAGACACTTATTTAGATTGGAAAAGCTGCGTGGGCGGCAAACTGGAGCATGATCAAGGACGGACTCCTTTCAATCTGTCAGCGAGAGAGAGAGAGAGAGAGAGAGAGAGAGAGAGAGAGAGACACAAGAGAGGACTCCCTGTTCTGTATATAAACTCTCTTCCCTGTCCGCTCCGCTACCTCTCTGAATCTCCCTGTCCCAGGTGTTCTACTTCCTCCTGTGTACTGTCGGTCTGGTCCTCTCCGTCTTGATCACGGCCTTTGCTGGACACCACTACAACCAGGCCAGCAGCTTCACCTGCGCCGAGAAGGGAGGGGACTGCCTCTGCACGCTGGAACCCGACGACCCCATCGCCCGCACGTTCACCTACGCCGGCGTGGCCGACTGCCAGGAGGTCACGGGCACTCTGACGGTGTACTTCCTGCTCCAGATGGTGCTGAACCTGGCCCAGGCCCTGGTCTGCACCCTAGGGGCCTTTATCATGTGGAAGCATCGCTACCAGGTGTTCTTCGCTGGGCTCCAGCTTGGAGCCATCCCCTCTGGACAGAACTGGAGGAAGGTCTGAGGGTTGGACAGGAGGGGGGGGGGGGGTGGCAGGGAGAGAGAGGAGTGGATGGGGGAAAGAGAGGGGTAGAGGAGAGGCAAGTGGAGGGGTGGTGGTCACAAAAAGAGGCGGGACAGGGAGAGAGAGGGGTGGTTAGGGATGCAGAGAAAGGAGGTCCAGGGAAAGTGGGCGGGCAGGGGAGAGACGGGGTGAACGGGGAGACATGGAGAGAGAGAGAGAGACAGAGAGACAGACAGACAGACAGACAGAGAGAGAGAGAGAGAGAGAGAGGGGGGGGGGGGGGGGCATTCCTGTGTGTGTAAATGTGTGCTTTGGCCAACTTCAAATCATCGTTACGTATTCAGATGGTTGGGGTCGTTTTTTACAGTACTTTTACAGTACTTTTGTATGGTGTGTCAATGCCTTTGCACTGCTTGTGGTATAGAGGATATGCTGTGTGGATGTAGGGATGTAAAGACTAGCAAGTTATATATTTATAACTTAAAAATAGGACTAGTACTAATAATATAGCAAAACCGAATGTAAGCTTCCAGACAACATCTAGGGAGCAAAACATTTTCTATGGGGAACCGTTTTTTCCAGAGGGTTCGGGGGGTGGGGGGTGGGGGGGGGGTTATAAGGCAGACAGCTGGACTGTGCCGTCCAAAGCAGCCTCATCCACACCTGGTTAATGACATATAGGTGAGGTGTAATAATTACAGTTATCGAGGTGCAGATTTACGTCACATATGCTACTTATTGGGACCGGTTCTATGTTTGCACTGCAGTGGGTGAGAGTAACGAAGCACAAGACAAATGAACAGGAATTGACAGATGGCGACTGATAGTGATTGAGCTCTTTAAGGCTGAAACTGTGCCAGGAGGATCACTACCCTGGATTGCCCAGATACTCAGGACAGGTCTTCATGACTACCAACACCTTATTTAGATCCAAGGAAACGTCCTATAGATGCTCCAGCTGTGAAGACAGCATCGACAGGAAGCCACCAAACAACAACAGGTTAGGGCTAGGGAAAGAGTCAGACCCCAGCAACTGAACATGTGTCAATAGGTAAACTGCATACCCTCTACAGATTACACCAGTCTGATGAAACGCAGTAGTCTCCTCTTGGTTGAGTAAAGGAAGAATCAATAATCAGTGAATGATCAGTCATGTCTGGTTGCTTTGAGATGTGCTCTGTTACGTGCAGAGGGAGCAGTGTTCTCTGCTGTCTGGCTCACATGCAGGGATGGGAGAGACGACCACAGCAGGGAATTAAAGAGAGCGTGTTCTGGATGGTAATATGTACTTACTGCCCTCCACAAACATGGGTAGCAGACTATTTGTGGATCGCGCAAGTGCCGGCCGGATGTTCTGTAACGTGCTGCCTTATAACTGGTGCTTCACTGACAAGCTTTTTATTTTATTTTTATTTTTTAAGAAATGATGCATAATAAGCATTGAGACAACCAGTGCCATCCATTTTGTAAGTATGGAATAGTTGTTGATGCATCTAATAAAGGGTATTGTGTAACACTGTGTGCTTTTGTAAGCCACCAGCTGCATCCTCACACATGAATGGGCTATTGTCCTCCAGCTCTGTGTCATTTGCAAATGAAGAACCAAGTGCTGCTTGGGAGTGTACGCAAGGCTTCTCTGAACAGGCACCTCTCCACTGGCACGCTGCTCTGCAGAAGACGAACGTGACGCCGGTCGCCTCAGCGAGTGTGGAGAAGCAGAGCTCGGTGGTGTTGATCAGATGACAGGGTGGCATGTGGTCCACAGAGCCTGGAGATGATCGTGCTTTTCTGTCAACAGGCCTGGTGTTGGATGTGATGTACTGTAGCTGTGTGGTGTTAGATGTGATGTTGGATGTGATGTACTGTAGCTGTGTGGTGTTAGATGTGATGTTGGATGTGATGTACTCTAACTGTGTGGTGTTAGATGTAATGTTGGATGTGATGTTGGATATGATGTTAGATGTGATGTTGGATGTGATGTGCTGTAGCTGTATGGTGTTAGATGTGATGTTGGATGTGATGTACTGTAACTGTATGGTGTTAGATGTAATGTTGGATGTGATGTTGGATATGATGTTAGATGTGATGTTGGATGTGATGTACTGTAGCTGTATGGTGTTAGATGTAATGTTGGATGTGATGTACTGTAGCTGTATGGTGTTAGATGTGATGTTGGATGTGATGTACTGTAGCTTTATGGTGTTAGATGTAATGTTGGATGTGATGTTAGATGTGATGTACTGTAGCTGTGTGGTGTTAGATGTGATGTTGGATATGATGTACTGTAGCTGTATGGTGTTAGATGTGATGTTGGATAAGATTTATTGTAGCTGTATGGTAAGTAAGTAAGTAAGTAAGTAAGACTTTATTTATATAGTACATTTCATGCAAGAATTGTAGCTCAAGGTGCTTTACATAAAATCAATAAAAACAATAATACAAGTGATAAACAATTCAAACAAAAATAAAAATCCCAATAAGATCTCTGTTCAAGAGAGAAAACAACTTTAAAAGTAGGAAAACCCTTTTGAGATAAAATTACTTAAATGCTTCGGTAAAAAGGTAGGTTTTAAAATCTTTTAAAGGTCTTTTAAAAATGTCTAGAGTGTTTGCTTCCCTAATATTTATGGGTAATTTGTTCCATAGTTTTGGGGCGTAATTGACAAAGGCCGAATCACCAATCTTCTTATGACTGCTTCTGGTGACCTCTAATAGGCCTGCATTTGATGATCGCAGTGTTCTAGCTGGTGTGTAGTTTATAAAGGAGTTAGCAATGTAGCTAGGTCCTTGTCCGTGTAGAGCTTTGTATGTGAGGAAAAGGACCTTAAAGTCAATTCTGAAGGTAACAGGGAGCCAGTGTAAAGTAGCTAGGACAGGACTAATGTGTTCTCTCCTTTTAGTTTTGGTTAATAATCTAGCTGCAGAATTTTGAATGAGCTGTAGTCTTTCAGTGGTTTTCTTGGGAAGACCAGTGAAAAGTGCGTTACAGTAGTCCAGCCGGCTGGATATAAAAGCATGAATTAACTTCTCTGCATCATTTTGGTTTATGAATGGTCGTACCTTTGCTATATTCCTCAGGTGAAAGAAAGCTGTTTTGGTCACTTAATAATGTGAGAGTTGAAATTCAAATCTGAGTCCAGGATTACACAGAGACTCGTCACCTCTGGTTTAAGACGGGGTTAAGCCTCCAAGATTCTTAATAAGCATCTCTCTTTTGGATTTGGGGCCACATAGTAGGACTTCGGTTTTGTCTTCATTTAATTTAAGAAAGTTATCATTCATCCATTTGTTTATTGCCAACAGGCAGTTGGTAATGGAATTGATGGCCGTTGCATCGTTGGGTTCAGTGGATATATATAGTTGTGTGTCATCCGCATAGCTATGGAAATCTATGTTATGTTCTCTGATTATGTCGCAGAGTGGTAACATATAAAGAGAAAAAAGTAATGGACCTAAGCAGCTTCCTTGAGCAACCCCGTAGCAGTTCTCATGTTTCTTGGACCTATGGTCACCTAAACTAACATAAAACTTCCTTCCTGTGATATATGATTTCAGCCAGTTCAATACACTATCCGTGAACCCAATAAGCTTTTCCAGTCTATTGATTAGGATGTCGTGATCAATTGTATCAAATGCTGCACTGAGATCTAACAGGATAAGGATAGAGACTTTATTTGCATCAGAGTTTAGTCTGAGGTCGCTAATTATTTTGGTGAGAGCAGTTTCAGTATGGTGTTATATGTGATGTTGGATGTGATGTACTGTAGCTGTGTGGTGTTAGATGTGATGTTGGATGTGATGTACTGTATCTGTATGGTGTTAGATGTGATGTTGGATGTGATGTACTGTAGCTGTATGGTTTTAGATGTGATGTTGGATGTGATGTAATGTATCTGTATGGTGTTAGATGTGATGTTGGATGTAATGTACTGTAGCTGTATGGTGTTAGATGTGCTGTTGGATGTGATGTACTGTATCTGTATGGTGTTAGATGTGATGTTGGATGTAATGTACTGTAGCTGTATGGTGTTAGATGTGATGTTGGATGTGATATACTGCAGCTGTATGGTGTTATATGTGATGTTGGATGTGATGTACTGTAGCTGTATGGTGTTAGATGTGCTGTTGGATGTGATATACTGTAGCTGTATGGTGTTAGATGTGATGTTGGATGTGATGTACTGTATCTGTATGGTGTGTTAGATGTGCTGTTGGATGTGATGTACTGTATCTGTATGGTGTTAGATGTGATTGATGTTGGATGTAATGTACTGTAGCTGTATGGTGTGTTAGATGTGCTGTTGGATGTGATGTACTGTAGCTGTATGGTGTTAGATGTGATGTTGGATGTGATATACTGTAGCTGTATGGTGTTAGATGTGATGTTGGATGTGATGTACTGTATCTGTATGGTGTTAGATGTGATGTTAGATGTAATGTACTGTAGCTGTATGGTTTTAGATGTGATGTTGGATGTGATGTAATGTATCTGTATGGTGTTAGATGTGATGTTGGATGTAATGTACTGTAGCTGTATGGTGTTAGATGTGCTGTTGGATGTGATGTACTGTATCTGTATGGTGTTAGATGTGATGTTGGATGTAATGTACTGTAGCTGTATGGTGTTAGATGTGCTGTTGGATGTGATATACTGTAGCTGTATGGTGTTAGATGTGATTGATGTTGGATGTAATGTACTGTAGCTGTATGGTGTGTTAGATGTGCTGTTGGATGTGATATACTGTAGCTGTGTGGTGTTAGATGTGATGTTGGATGTGATATACTGTAGCTGTATGGTGTTAGATGTGATGTTGGATGTGATGTACTGTAGCTGTATGGTGTTAGATGTGCTGTTGGATGTGATATACTGTAGCTGTATGGTGTTAGATGTGCTGTTGGATGTGATATACTGTAGCTGTATGGTGTTAGATGTGATGTTGGATGTGTATACTGTAGCTGTATGGTGTTAGATGTGATGTTAGATGTAATGTACTGTAGCTGTGTGGTGTTAGATGTGATGTTAGATGTAATGTACTGTAGCTGTATGGTGTTAGATGTGATGTTGGATGTGATATACTGTAGCTGTATGGTGTTAGATGTGATGTTGGATGTGATGTACTGTATCTGTATGGTGTTAGATGTGATGTTAGATGTAATGTACTGTAGCTGTATGGTTTTAGATGTGATGTTGGATGTGATGTAATGTATCTGTATGGTGTTAGATGTGATGTTGGATGTAATGTACTGTAGCTGTATGGTGTTAGATGTGCTGTTGGATGTGATGTACTGTATCTGTATGGTGTTAGATGTGATGTTGGATGTAATGTACTGTAGCTGTATGGTGTTAGATGTGATGTTGGATGTGATGTACTGTAGCTGTATGGTGTTAGATGTGATGTTGGATGTGTATACTGTAGCTGTATGGTGTTAGATGTGATGTTAGATGTAATGTACTGTAGCTGTGTGGTGTTAGATGTGATGTTAGATGTAATGTACTGTAGCTGTATGGTGTTAGATGTGATGTTGGATGTGATATACTGTAGCTGTATGGTGTTAGATGTGATGTTGGATGTGATGTACTGTAGCTGTATGGTGTTAGATGTGATGTTAGATGTAATGTACTGTAGCTGTATGGTGTTAGATGTGATGTTGGATGTAATGTACTGTAGCTGTATGGTGTTAGATGTGATGTTGGATGTGATGTTAGATGTGATGTTGTTCGATATGATACAGCTCTGCCGCCGGGTGTTATAATCTGCACATGAACATGTGACCACAAAGCCCCGTTCCGCTGCATGACACAGGAAGTCACGCCCACCATCACGAGGATGCGGTCAGCTATTTTTACACAGATGACAGGAAGTGTATTTTTTTCGCCTACAGCTTTCAGCTTTTATAGACACACCACCTGGAAGGACCTCAGCTGACCCCTCCCTGGTGCCTCTGGCGGGGGAAGATGACTGTGAGCGGTTGAGGCATGACATAAACCTTCGCTGAGACACAGAGCAGTGGGCCTTCAGGTGGCAGTCACACGCAGCAGTCATGTGACAGTGGTGTGGCTGGGACAACACTGCAGATGATAAAAATGTTGCGTCACAGCAAACAAAGAAACACCCAGTACACTAAGTCTGACACCCGAGGCTGCATCACATCAGGTCACCTGAAGCCTCGTGATGGGCCTGTTCTTAGTCCGTTTCCACGAAAAGGTGTAGCTCGCCTCACCCCTAAACCCCATCACATAGGACTTCTGGGCCTGTCAGCTCTCCTGATTCCCAGAAATTGCCGACCAGCCAAATAAGTGTGTGAGGTTGTGATAGGTTAATAATAAGTGTGTGAGGTTGTGATAGGTTAACAGCTCACGTGCAGAACACACGTCCTCCATGAGACGCAGAGATAAACGGACCGATAACCTGAGGTGACTCATTGTTTTAACCTTATGTACAATACACCACAATACTGTGAATCTGAAACCAGACACACCAATCTGGCAGCAGTCTTCACAGAAAACAACCCACAAAGAGCTGGTGTTATCAGCTATTCACCCAGGAACACACAAATTGAATGACCTTTATGACAGAAAAAACACATACACAGACTCGATGGATAGAGTTCCTCATACTCTCATGATCACGCAAGTTCCAGAATGCGATACTGAACCCAAACCCTGTCACCGGTAACCAAACGACACAGGAGACAGGCAGGTGTGTTCAAGTGTGTGTGTGAATGTATGAGTGAAAGTGTATCTGTGTGATTGCATTGCCCCACCCCTTAACCCCCCAGTCAGAAACTCCAGCCCACACCGTGACAGCTGTGGGCTTTTATAGCACCGCATGCAGCTCATTTTACTGGCTGTCATACACGGCATGAGCCTGAGAAGACCCCCACCACTGTAAACAAGTATCTGGATGCCAAGCGGTGAGGGGTGGGGGAGGGGGGGGTAGGGGGGCATAGGGTGGGGGAGGTGAGTCTGTCTTTTGCCACAATCAGGGAAAGTGAGTTATAATTAGATTTTTTTTAAGTAAATCAGACTTAGTCATGATATGACATTGGGTTAGTTAATATATTGCAGAACTGACGAGCATGTATACAGTAGAGGAGGCCTGTTAGCACGCCTGGTGAAGGGGACAGGACTGCTCAGTGTGTGTGTGTGTGTGTGTGTGTGTGTGAGTGTGTGACAGCCTACACACATCAGGCTCATTGAGGTCAGGTGTATTTATGTTCATTCAGGACATGTCTCACCCCTGCACACACGCACACACACCTAACCTCTGCTTGATGCCAACTGTGTTTGTGTGTTTCCTGGGTGTCCCAGCCCTGGTCTCTTTATGGGAAACACCACAAAAGGTAAAGTAAAGGTTGTGTGTGTGTGTGTGTGCGCGTGTGTGTGGGAAGGGGGAGTGGCATTATGAATGATGTAGCTAAAGTATTGCATATTGCTAGTGTATTGGCATCAAATGTTGATTCCAACACAAGACTGTTGACTTACATAAAAAGACTAGCCGCATTTCTCGTCATAAATTTAATACAATATGACATTTTAGCAAAACAAAGTACACAATCATCTTAAAGAATGTGTCAAAGGTCATTTAACTCTCAAGTGCATGAGCTTACAATCACTTGTGTAGTTGTGCAACACTAAAACATCCTTTCACATCCACTGCATTACAATATATTATTTTCCACGATGATGATTACTATTGAGATGGATTCTGTGGAGCTCAGAAATTGTTAAAAAAAACACATTCAAAACAGAAAGACATGCATGCATGCATGCAGACAGACAGAGAGAGAGGCGGGCAAGTGGACACAGTCTTGCAGTATTACAGTAATATGTCCACTGTCCTTGAGTTGAAGCTACAACAGTCAGAACATCATCATCGTCATCATCATTTTGTTCCCATGTAGGTTTAAGACACGCACAGCCTTTCAAGTAAATTCCACGTATATAATCAGATTATCTTCCGACACTGTTATTTATAGGGTATGTACAAAGCCAAGTTGGGCCTTAACTGAAGTACTCAACCATGATGCAATAGCGTTACCGCACTGAGGAACCATGATTCAAGCTCTTTCGACCTCTCCAGTTGCATGTTAAGAGTTTCTTTTCTTTAAAAGTGCAGGATTGCACTTCACCAGGTGAGATGACACATTAACAAAACAGACAATATTAAAGTTTAAGAGAATACTTCATGTTAAATGACTCACTCACTCCTAGCTAAGAGTGTCAATCTATTAAACAAGGAGCAGTCAGTATTCTAAAAGGCATCCTGAACAGCCAATCCCTGTCCAGTATACTGCCACAGTCTTTCTCACAATTAGACTGAACCATTTAGGCTTGTTAGAACCGAGATAAAGGGTGTGGATGACCCAAGCTGACCACGCACCTGTCCATCTGAGCCAACACATGGACAAAGAGTTGTGGCTGGCACCTCACTCAGACCTGCTGTCTAGCACGACTCATAGGAGAGACAGCCAGGTCGCCAAAACTGTGTGTATGCGTGTGTGTGTGAGAGAGAGAGAGAGAGAGAGAGAGAGAGAGAGAGAGAGAGAGAGAGAGAGAGAGAGAGAGAGAGAGAGAGAGAGAGAGTGTTTGTGTGTGTGTCTATGCGTGCGTGATTGTGCATTGTGTGTGTGTGTGTTTGGTTTGCGTCCCTCCAGCCTCTGTCTTTGAGCTGATTGTTGGGTGCTCCCCGGGCCGTGACCCCAGGCCGTGACCCCAGGGCCGTGACCCCAGGGCCGTGACCCCAGGGCCCTCAGTGGGGGGTCTCAGTGGGGGGCAGGGATGTGCTGGGGGGGCCCCAGGAAGCCCAACCTCTGCTTGTTCTTTCTCTGCTCCGTCATCTGGTGGGGGAGAGACAGACAGAGAGAGAGAGAGACAGAGAGAGAGACAGAGAGAGAGAGAGAGAGAGAGAGAGAGAAAAAGGAGAGGGAGAGACAAGATTGAGAAACACACACACACACCGTACCATGCCCCATCAGTTAAATGTGAACTTTGGACCCATGACACCCACACACAACAACACAAAACACTCCTCCCCCAGGACAAGCCTGCACATTGAGTAATATAATGTGTTCTAGAGTGAATCCTACACAAGTAACATGTACAATCAATGCCAACACACCTGAGGACAAAGGGGGGGAGGGGGGGGCTTTATAGGTATAGGAAGTGTTCAAGTACAGGAGGCGTGACGGGTACCTGCTCCTTGAGTTCAGACAGCTGTGCCGACAGCTGCGTCACCAGGGTAACGGTGCCGTCCAGCTTCTCCTGAAGCGAGCGCATCTCGTTCTGCTCGCCGTCCGCCTCGCTGCTCACCAGAGACATGGCCCGCATGCGGGGGAACCAGTCCAGGTTCTTCTCCTGCGGGGAGAGGGAGGACGGGGGAGGGAGGAGGTGTCGGGGGGGAGAGGGACGAGTGAGAGAGGAGACAGGTGTGGAAGGGGAGAGGAGGAGATAAATACATAATACGTCATAAAGATATGAAGAGAAAGAGAGGGAAAGTCAGAGAGAGAGAGAGAGTCAAGAGAGAAAAAGAAGAGGTAACATATGAAGTGGAGAGATGTGGTCCAGCTGCTGCACTGGGTGGCCGAAGCAGGCACCCAGACAGCCAGGCTGACCAGAAGCAGGCACCCAGACAGCCAGGCTGACCAGAAGCAGGCACCCAGACAGCCAGACTGACCAGAAGCAGGCACCCAGACAGCCAGGCTGACCCACACAGCCAGTCAGCCGACGACCCAGCCACACACTCCACCGAGCTGACTGACGAGTCACTAACAGCTACAGACAAAACAACAACACAACTACAAGGACAGGTTTGAGTGCACGTGTGCACGAGCGCGTCCGAGCTTTATACACAGAAAACGGCTGCAGAGAGCCATGAACCACAGCCACCTCTAGCCTTACGTAAGGGATTGAAGTATGTGCTTGCCTATTCCGATGTGTCTGCATTTGCATGCGTAGGTGAATGTGTGTGTGTGAGTGGTGAGGAACATGATTCAGTAATACAGATGGCCATACAATGTTAGATAACGTCCCGATACCTCTTCTACACATACAGTACATAAGTGGCTGCAAGGTGTGGAGAATCCAGCCTTGCTGGCTGGCTGGCTGCCCCTGCTACCTGCCTGCCTGTTTGTCTGCCTGTCTGGCTGTGAGAGCCACCGTTCTGCTTCCTGGCTGTGGCTCCACTAGGGCCTCCGGCACCTCCTCTTATATAAGAGCACCTCCACGATGCTGGAGGAGAAGAAGAGAGGAGGAACCGTGGAAAGAGACAGCCACAGACAGCCAGCCAGTCAGATAAGCACTCAAGCAGGCAGGTAGGGGGAGAAACAGCCAGGCAGACAGATAGGCTCGCAGGCAGGCAGGTGAGTAGGCGGAGAGACAGACAGACAGACAGGGCCCGTCCGTGTTCTATCAACACACATGAATCCATCCATTCTCCAAACCTCGCTAATTCTGACATCTGCCCCCTGGAAGGAGGGAGGGAGGGGGGGGGGATAAACCAACTTGACAACAACAGCTTCTTATGTGCTGGTGTTAGGAGCACAGATCAGCCTCTATGCTGTCCAGCCGCTGGGCTGATGTCACTGAGAGAGACTGGGACCAGCCCCGGGGGCCAGGAACAACCCGCTCCCTACTCCCTGTTAGTCACACCCACTAGCCACACCCACATTCAGACCTTTAGACGCGTTCTACCCGAGGTAGCGACCAGCTGGTGGTGCTGTCCACAGGGAGGGCCATGCAGGTGGTTTGGGGGGTTCCCATGGTGAGGGGATGATGAGTTGATCTAATGTGTTGATCTAATCGACTGTGAGGAAAGTACCACTGCTGCTGACATTAGTTTACATCTTGATCACGAAAAAAAGATTTGAGAAGCTTTGAGTCAGCCAACCACACTGGGAACCACAATCTATGAAGCTCACAGGAAGTGTTAGGACCGAGCCACTTCTGTGGTCCACATTGAAACAAAGTGTCAAACAAAGTGTTAGTTTCAAACGTGCGGTAAGACACTAGCAGACCATTACCTGTCCTTCAGGAAACCAGGCCCCAAACAGTGAGGCCCGAGTGAGGCCCGAGTGAGGCCCGAGTGAGGCCCGAGTGAGGCCCGAGTGAGGCCCGAGTGAGGCCAGAGTGAGGCCCGAGTGAGGCCCGAGTGAGGCCCGAGTGAGGCCAGAGTGAGGCCAGAGTGAGGCCAGAGTGAGGCCAAGAAGAAAAAGGGCACAGACAGAGAGGGTGGAGCTGTGGATCTTTCTAAGAACCAGTTTAATTCCTAACCAGG
The DNA here is from genome assembly GCF_038355195.1 of Osmerus mordax. Classification (NCBI taxonomy): domain Eukaryota; kingdom Metazoa; phylum Chordata; class Actinopteri; order Osmeriformes; family Osmeridae; genus Osmerus; species Osmerus mordax. Next base: position 19,564,480 of record NC_090053.1, read on the forward strand.
GTGATAAACCTGCAGATGTGGACATGGCTAAGGGAAGGTCACAAGTAGACCGAGCAAACACTCCGTATCAGGCGCCTGAGTCATGTGACGGGTGACGCTCACACTCACACCTTGTACTCGGACTAAGAGTACATGTACTTTAAGTGATCTCACCACTGGGCGGGTTGATCATCGGGTGTGTGTGTGCGTGTGTTTCCTCTGATAGGCCTTGATGTCACATGATACACCGTTTTTATTTCCTAACCACTAATCCAGGCTGCCAACATCAACAACCAGCACAGCCAGTCAGTATAGTCACCCGGTACAGTCAGCCAACTTAGCTACATAAACCAGCCAGCCAGCCACTGAAACAGCCAGTCATCCAGCACCTGTGTTCTCCTGCTGCTAGCTAGTGAGCGATTCGTCTGCTAGCCTCCTTTTGCTGTCTCCAGGTCAATAACAGCACTCGGACCTTTCACCCCTCCACAGATCAACCCTCCACAGTCCACACCCCTCCTGCGCCTGCCACTTGGGCCGCTGAGAACCTGTGACGGCTGCGTTGCTAAGGAGATGGAAGACTTGTGGTGCGATAATGACTGTGTGTGTGTTGTGTGTTTGTGTGTGCTTTGCACTGTGTGTACGTAATTTAAATGTCATGTATGTGTGTGTGTGTTTATGGTAAAGTGTATGTAAATGGAATGTGTGTGTGTGTGTGTGTGCGAGAGACTGAGTGAGTGAGTGGGTGAGAGAGAGAGACAGGAGATCACGTGCAGGGCAGGACTGAGCCATTAGCAGGCCACTGGAGATAGTTACATAACTGAAATGTGGCGCTGCAGTACCTGCCTGTTCTATGTGTGCATGTCTGCATCTGTGTGTGGGAGTACGTGTGTCTGAGTTTATCTGTGTGTGTGTGTGTGTTTGTATGTGAGTGAATGTGTATGCCAGAGTTGCTGTGTGTGTGTGTGTGTGTGTGTATATGTGGGTGTGTGTATGTGTGTGTGTGTAAGAGAAGGTTATTGGGTTTCAGTGCTCTGCATGCAGACAGAGAGCGGGGAGGACACGACTTAATTAGTCCAGTCCTCAGGGTGATTGTGCTGTGTGTGTGTGTGTGTGTGTGTGTGTGTGAGAGATCCTCACTGTTTAAGCTCCACCCCGGACTGCAGAGTCCTGGGGGCACGTTCAGTACAACCTGAGAAGAGATGTACATCTGTGATTCTTTTCTCAGACCAGAAGTGGAGGGGAAGGCTGCTGAGCAGAGCTGCCACATGCAGCAGAAGTGGAGGGGAAGGCTGCTGAGCAGAGCTGCCACATGCAGCAGAAGTGGAGGGGAAGGCTGCTGAGCAGAGCTGCCACATGCAGCAGAAGTGGAGGGGTAGGCTGCTGAGCAGAGCTGCCACATGCAGCAGAAGTGGAGGGGAAGGCTGCTGAGCAGAGCTGCCACATGCAGGCGTTTCATGTAAAGGCATGAAAAAGAAGCTCCATTCAAACTGTAACACATTCATAACCAGCCACCACACATGGCCAATGACAGGGAAAAGGATATGAACAGTGTATATATATATGTAGATATACAGGGAGGGAGTCAGTTGGCAGAGCGGTTAGGGAAGCGGACTTGTAATCAGAAGGTTGCCAGTTCGATTCCCGGCCGTGCCAGATGACAGCCAGGTCGAGAGAGAGACAGAGAGAGAGAGAGAGACAGATTGGGCAGATTGAGTGTACAGCGTGCAAAGTAAAGGATGCAGTTTGTTTTAAAGTATGCTGCATATGTATATTTGTGTGTGGCACGGGTGTGAGTTTATGTCCTGACCTTGATCATCTGGGCCACGTAGCTCTCGGGTCCGGTGTACTCTGTAGGGTCCTTCACCCGCACCAGAACCAGGAAGCAGAGGTAGTGCCACATGTTATGCTCGGACGTGATGTGCTCTTCAAACGACACGGTCTTGTTGTCAAACTTGTCCCTCTCCAAACCTGCACAACAGGAAGTGACCAGGGATCAATCGCCTCTCCAGTTACCGTGCGGCACACAGAGAAAGCTGTGTTTGTTCAGTGTAAACAGGGTTATTATGGGACATGTCCCTTGTGTGTGGCCGACAGAGTAACCATGGTTACTCCCAGACCCCGGGGCAGGGCAGGCCCAACCCAATAAACAAACTAAACATTTGTTTAGGGCCCCACGATTGGTTCGGAGCCCCACCATAAAAAACATTAGTAAAAAATGGCAATCAAAGGGCCCCCTACACAATTTTTGTTTAGGGCCCCCGAAACCCTAGGGCTGGCCCCGCCCCTCTGTGGTCTGTGAGTAAAGGATGTCACCTCCACGTGAGCGGTGCCCCCCCCCAGGCCCGTGTGCTGGCAGTGCGGCGCGACCCACCGCAGATGAAACAGGTGGTCTTCAGGATCTCCTCCTTCCTCTGTTTCTCGCTCCTCAGATCGGCGAACGTGTCGATGATGACTCCAAAGATGAGGTTGAGGACGATGATGATGACGATGAAGAAGAACAGCAGGTCGTAAACCACGCGGCCGTAGAACAGAGGCTCCTGGGAAATCAGCATCAAGTTCATGGAGTTGTTTAGTCAAACTCAACAGTAATGGGCTGATCGACGAATTGGATGAACTAGTGCATAGTGCCCGTGAAGTACTTGGTGATGTTTTCAGTGAAACATGCAAATACAGACTACTTTAGCTATATATTGCACAGTGGCTGTGATCAAATTGGTGGCACAAACACACACATTCTAGGAATAATAGATGGAGCACAGTGCCTGCGATGATATAGGTGACACACAGATTTCTGGAATAATAGATAGTGCAGTGCCTGTGATGCAGTGCCTGTGATGCAGTGCCTGTGATGCAGTGCCTGTGATGCAGTGCTTCTCAGTGGCTTTGGTACCTATATTTATAACATCACAATTGAAATCAATTATCTGTCATTTCTGAAGTACTTGTTTGACCTCGACATCATCTATTGCAGGCAAATTGTCAATGCTGTTGTAGCCTACATTCATGCAAATGATTATGTAGCCTTCATTTGTCTGCGGTTTCCTACGTTATCAATTGCTTATGTTATGTGGATACAAATTTATCATATTGGTTCATTGTTAAAATTGTATAACCACCACAAACATCAAAACATTTAGTCCATAACAGAAGTCATTACATGCACTATGGTTTAGCCAGTTGTCATAATTGTAAGCCTAATTGACCATACAGCGCTTACATTTACAGTTTTGCCGACCAAGGAGGCCTTTGAAAGCAGCTGACTCAATGTTATGCCAGCAGTCAGCCCATATCAGTTGTAAAAGTGAATCCGCTTCTCAATAACAAAACAGAATGTCCCTATTTTTCTTACTACAAACTCTGGTGCGTTAAGGGCTTAGTTTCATTTCATTGCGAATGCCATTGTGAATGCCATGCCTTGCAATGTGCAAGCAGTACATCAGTAAATACATTAATTTATGTAACAAAAGTAACTGATCTATGCTGAAAGTATCGTTCTGTTAGCTAGCCAGCGTTTCATTAATTAATAAAATCCTTTGAAAGCAGCTGCTTTAATGTTATGTTAGCAGTCAGCATTGCTAATTGTACTGTAGCTAACAACCTTTCAGCTAGGCCTGAACAAAATCATGTCATGAGCTAACGTTAGGTATATGTATGCATTATGCACACACACTAACACACACTGGGACCAATCATGGTGAAAGGGCTGGGATGAGTTTCCATCATGCCCGTGGAGGCACATGAATGATGGGGATTGTTTCAGAGTCAGATGGCTGAGTGGTTAGGGAATCGGGCTAGTAATCAGAAGGTTGCCAGTTCGATTCCCGGCTATGCCAACCGAATGACGTTGTGTCCTTGGGCAAGGCACTTCACCCTACTTGCCTCGGGGGAATGTCCCTGTACTTACTGTAAGTCGCTCTGGATAAGAGCGTCTGCTAAATGACTAAATGTAAATGTTTAAAGAATTTTTTTTTTATAGCAATAACTAAATAAATATAGACAACTTATCCTATGATTATATTGTTACATGTCCCATGTAGCGGTCTCACATACATTTTGGTCCACATCATGCCCTAAATAACTGGCCATGGTATTTCTAGCAAGACCGACATTTGCAAATGCTTGCAATGTTGTACAATGTCGCATGTAAACTTTTAGCTTACAGCTTTTCTGGAAATCTCCCTCTGGCCTCCCTGACTTGCCTCGAAGTCTTAATCTCGAATAAGCATGTTTTCCTGTCGTTTCATGCCTCTGTCTAGTTTGGAAACTTTCTGAAGTGTCTGTGTTCCCTTTCCAGGGCTCTGTAGCTCTGATGATTTGTTGTTTCAAAATGATGACGCAAAATACAACCTATTCTTTGAAAACGGAGATTGTCTCATTGCAAATAATACTCTTGGCCTTCACTTTACACTCGATAAAGAAGTACTCCCAAGTCTCTTTAAATTGTCTGTCTTCAAAGTCAACTTTCATATTTTTATGCCATTCTGTTAGCTAGCTTGCAGGTGCGCCTGTCTGATTGGTTGGGTGTCGCTGTGCAGACCACAGCTAGGCTAGCTACAACTCACCAGGCCAAAATTGATATGCAGGCCAGATACATTCTCAAAAGGGCCAAATCTTCACTTGTGATTTAGATGGATGAATGGGTTGTTGAGGTGGATGGATGGATGGTTTGTTTAGGTGGATGGATGGGTTGTTGAGGTGGATGGATGGATGGATTGTTGAGGTGGATGGATGGGTTGTTTAGGTGGATGGATGGATGAGTTGTTGAGGTGTATGGATGGATGGATGGGTTGTTTAGGTGTATGGATGGATGGATGGGTTGTTTGGATGGATGGATGGGTTGTTTAGATGGATGGATGGGTTTTTTAGGTGGATGGATGGATGGGTTGTTTAGGTGGATGAATGGGTTGTTTAGGTGGATGAATGGGTTGTTTAGGTGGATGGATGGATGGATGGATAGGTGGATGGATGGATGGATTGTTTAGGTGGATGAATGGGTTGTTTAGGTGGATGGATGGATAGGTGGATGGATGGACGGATGAAAGAAAAAAAGGACGGATGGGTTGTCAAGACGGATGGATGGTGACCTCACCATCTTGGAGGGTCTCCTGAGCACGTCTCCAACCCCTCCTCCGTTCCTCAGGCCCTGGTTCAGCACGGTAATGATGCACATCAGCAGGGTGTCACACACACGCTCCGTCCTCCCGTCCTCCACCAGCACTGCAAACACACAGCAGCACAGTCAAGAGCAGCGGGCCCCCTCGGTGCTGCTCTAGTACGCAGGTCAGGCACACATGGAGAGGTCGCCCCTGCGGCGACAGAGAAAAGGTGACGACTGGAATGGAGTGGGGGGGTGGGGGTGTACGTGGCAGCCTGCGAGGGAAGAACCATTTGGAGGCTGAGAGATGGGATAGAAGTAGCCGGCGTGATGGAGGAGAGGGAGCAGCCCTGTTGTGCAGGTGAGCCATGGAGGAGGAAGGGAACTAAGAGGAACATGACTCACCGCATCTGAGCCTCTACTACATCCAGCCCCAGCCTCTACTACATCCAGCCCCAGCCTCTACTACATCCAGCCCCAGCCTCTACTACATCCAGCCTCAGCCTCTACTACATCCAGCCCCAGCCTCTACTACATCCAGCCCCAGCCTCTACTACATCCAGCCCCAGCCTCTACTACATCCAGCCTCAGCCTCTACTACATCCAGCCCCAGCCTCTACTACATCCAGCCCCAGCCTCTACTACATCCAGCCCCAGCCTCTACTACATCCAGCCTCAGCTCCAACATCAGCCTAAATGATGCCCAACCTCAGCCTCAGTTTCACTGGTGTGATATAGAAAGTGAAATTGGGAGCAAATAGGTTACGTTTTTGTATCTGAAACAAAGTTTCTTTTTTATCGTCATCATTTTAGGAAGATGAACTTACCAGGAATACTGGATGAAGCGTCAGGACAGCCATCTTTCAGACAAGTCTCAGCTCCTCCTCCTGCTTCCTCTCTGCTGGCCAGGGAGGACAGCTTTCCTGAAACAAGGAGGTCACACACGTGAAGGAAGAGGGTGCTTGCTAGTGTCACACACGTGAAGGAAGAGGGTGCTTGCTAGTGTCACACACCTGTTTTAACCCTGACTTCTAGTGTTGAACCTTCATCTGACACAGACATGAAACGGCAATTACATTCTCTCCTTATTCGTTTGTATGTTTCTGTTGTTACTCTGTTGTGTTTTTGTATACATTTCTGGTTTGATTAATAAAATAGAGCAGACACACACAGACTGACAAGAAGGTACTGCCGCCGTAGTAGTATACTCTGGGTAGTGCCCACAGCACAGTCAGCTAAGCCCAGAACAAACAGGGAACACGCACACATGCAAGTGTGCACGCGCAACCCAGCAGCCTGTTATATAACCCAGCTTCGCACGTTTGCCATCAGGTTATGCAACAGGTGCACATGTGATACCAGGTGGTTTCCATGACCGCAAGACAGCCTGGCCAGAGCACGCATGCACACGCACACACACACACACACACACACACACACACACACACACACACACACACACACACACACACACACACACACACACACACACACACACACACACACACACACACACACACACACACACACACACACACACACACACACACACACACACACACACACACACACACACACACACACACACACACACACACACACACACACACACTCTTGAAATCACAGACACAGTGTAGGCATAGGTTCATTTACACCCATTCAGACCCACACAGTGTTCATGCATGCTCACTGATCCTCTGAGTGAAGTGAGCCAGTGCAGAGCTCAAGTGTACCTGAGGCCTTCTCAAACCCCAACCAGGTCTTGTTTTAGATAGCTGAGTAATCACCCTAAAATACCACCACACCAGGTACAAATCTACCTCCTTTCAGCTGATAAACACTGAAATCTATGGTGTTCCCGAACTGATAAAGAGCATGCTTGAAATGTACTAATTTGGGATGTTTACACACTTGAATTTATGGAAGTATATTTGTTACTAAAGTATAATAGCGACGCATGTCTTTTAGCCCTGGCTTCTGAAAGGGCATCACGAGGTCTGGAACAGCTCTGCCTCGCCTCCGCTGAGATGACACACCAGACAGCAGTCACACATTCCATTATCAAGCCACAGCAATGCCTCTTTTCAATTAGTGACGTTATACTGACTCAGTGAATAAGGGGCTCACCATATACCCTAGGATAAGGGCATTGAAAGAGGATGGGGGATGGAGGTAGGGTGGGGGGGTGGGGCTGAGGTAGGGTTGGAGGGCGGGGCTGAGGTAGGGTTGAGGGTGTGGCTGAGGTTGGGTTGGAGGGCGGGGCTGAGGTAGGGTTGGAGGGTGGGGCTGAGGTAGGGTTGGAGGGTGTGGCTGAGGTAGGGTTGGAGGGCGGGGCTGAGGTAGGGTTGGAGGGTGTGGCTGAGGTAGGGTTGGAGGGCGGGGCTGAGGTAGGGTTGGAGGGTGGTGCTGAGGTAGGGTTGGAGGGTGTGGCTGAGGTAGGGTTGGAGGGCGGGGCTGAGGTAGGGTTGGAGGGTGGGGCTGAGGTAGGGTTGGAGGGCGGGGCTGAGGTAGGTTGGAGGGCGGGGCTGAGGTAGGTTGGAGGGCGGGGCTGAGGTAGGTTGGAGGGCGGGGCTGAGGTAGGTTGGAGGGCGGGGCTGAGGTAGGGTTGGAGGGCGGGGCTGAGGTAGGTTGGAGGGCGGGGCTGAGGTAGGTTGGAGGGCAGTCCTGACCTGTAGGAGGGAGACGGTCCACCTCCATGATGAAGTCGTCTTTGAGGAAGAGGAAGCCGACAATGGAGAAGAAGTATACGAGGAAGAGGGCCAGCACTGCCGTCAGGATGATCGAGCGCCCGTTGCGTGTCACACTCTTGATGACGTTCAGCAGTGTCTCCTCGCGGTTCACCAAATCAAACAACTAGGGGCGCACACACACAAATACACACAAGGAATGGGACCACTTATTGATATTTCCTGCATTTACAGAAACATGACTGAGAGAAACCGCTGCATGTTCTTATTTTGTGGGGGCTTCTATCCCCCGAGGGAGGGTAAGGCTCTGTCCCAAAGCCCACAGGTGAAGGTTCCTCACCAGGAAGCTGTAGAAGAACTCGTGGATGAAGAGCCCCAGCACGCAGACGATCACGTAGGTCACGTGGTAGAGGAAGAGCATGTCCATGATCACCGCTCTGTACCCTCGCGTGAACGTGCCCTGGTTCCCCATGAAGCTCACCAGGAACACCAGCTTGTTTAGGAGCTGGACAAGAGGACAACAGGGTCATCTAACTGGTACACTTAGTTGGTTAGGGTTAGGTGGTTAGAGCCAGGTTGTAAGAGTTTGTTATTTAAAGTGAGTTGATTGGCTTGGGATGAGTGGTTGGAGATGCGTGTGAAGGGGTCAAGGTTGGTTAAGGGCAGGGGGATGGAGTCAGTTGGTCAGGGTTAAGCTTAATTTATACTTCGGTTGCGGACACTTTTGAAATGGTCGCCGACGAAAAACAAAAAGTGTCGCTCAGGCTGCTGCATTTATACTTCGGAAAACAGTCGCCTGTGCTCAAGGTTCGCGTGACGTAAACAGAATCATTTTACCGTTACATTCATAGCTATGGTTACATTGTTAACGCTTTGTAGCCTAGGTGATCAATCCGAGAAACTGACAATTTTAATTTTTCACTATGTGACGACATCCGCGCCAGTAGAAATTCCTCCTGGTAGGCGACACTTCTAAGCGACGGTTAAAAGTGTCGACCGAGACGTCATTTCTGTCGGCGACCTTTTCAAAAGTGTCTGAGTATAAATTGGGCTTTAGTGTGTTTCTGCGAAAGTGAATTGATTGGCTTGGGCTGAGTGGTTGGAGATACGTGTGAAGGGGTCAAGGTTGGTTAAGGTCAGGGGGATGGAGTCAGTTGGTCAGGGTTAGGGTTAGTGTGTTTCTGCGCGACTCACGTTGGCAGCTCCCAGCAGTTTGAGGCTGGGGCCGAGGCCCAGGGTGTATATGGAGCGTAGAATGACCATCACCAGGAAGGGCACTATGCCAGCTGGCTTGGGCAGGAGCAGCAACATGGCTGTGCTCACGGCCAACGCCACCCACAGCAGCAGCGACACCAACGGGGGCAGGACACCTGGGGGCGGGCGGGGGGATTTCAACAATGATATCGAGCAAAACAACAATGACAGCAACTACAGTTAGGGTCGAAACGCATTAGCTCTGTTGGAGGAGAATTTGCGATTCATGAATTATTCAGTCGACTTGAACGCTCGACTTGGCACTTCAACATGTCTCTGCTTCTAAGAACAGGCAACGCTTACAAATGTCAAAATAAATGATTTATCTTTCAGCCACCACAACTATAGCTGTACTGTCGTGCCATCTCTGACACTAGCTTTAAATGTTCCTTTCCCTACGGTGACTCAAAAAGTGTCTAACATTCATACGACATTAAGAAACGACAGAAATGACATGACCTCCAAATGGCGTTACTATCGGTGCATTTCAAAGGGCTTTTGTGCCATTCTTAATTGTGTGTTGGTCTACCCTAAATGACACAGCAGTGTGTTGTGTGTTGGTCTACCCTAAACGACACTGCAGTGTGTTGGTCTACCCTAAACGACACTGCAGTGTGTTGGTCTACCCTACATGACACTGCACAGTGTTGTGTGTTGGTCTACCCTACATGACACTGCACAGTGTTGTGTGTTGGTCTACCCTACATGACACAGCACAGTGTTGTGTGTTGGTCTACCCTACATGACACTGCAGTGTGTTGTGTGTTTTGGTCTACCCTACATGACACAGCACAGTGTTGTGTGTTGGTCTACCCTACATGACACTGCAGTGTGTTGTGTGTTTTGGTCTACCCTACATGACACAGCACAGTGTTGTGTGTTGGTCTACCCTACATGCCACTGCAGTGTGTTGTGTGTTTTGGTCTACCCTACATGACACAGCACAGTGTTGTGTGTTGCTGTGCAGAGCCGTGTGGCCTCACCCTCGTCACCGTCGTCACCGAAGGGGTAGAAGAGGGCCACGGCAACGTTCACCAGCACGGCCAGGTAGAACGACACGCTGCCCCACAGGGAGATGTGCCGCGCAAACCAGAACATCGCCGCATTTTCTACACACACACGCACACACACTGTTCACATATACGGTCGACACACAATGTGTCAACACAAGCCCGCACAGCAATGACCAAATACACGAGCGAAAGCCTGAAAGGACACTCCAAAAATAGTGACCGAATCAAAAGGGTAACCGGACTAGCAGCTAGCAACAACACATCCACTCTTGGAGGCTGCCGTTATTCCGGTGCTACGACGGTGGCAGGCAAGAAGGTGGCAGAAGATCCGTGGTCTTACTGCGGATCTTCCTCTGCCACTCCATCTCGTTGTAGAGGTCGTCCAACTGGTGGAAGAAGTCGTTGACTTTGCTGCCCTGGTCGTCCCTCTCGGTGGTGGTGAAGACGCGGACCTTGGACTCCTCCGTCAGGTACTCACAGATGTTGGGGACGGGGAACACAATCTGCTCCATAGTGCGGTCGTGACGCACAATCTGGGGTGGGGGCACAGAGCATGTCACCATGTGCTGAATAGGACCTTTCTAATGTTTCTGTCGCATGTTTAACTAGAGAGGGTACAATTTCTGGGGAAATTGTAGGGTGTGCTTGCTTGCGTCGGTTGCACAGGGGTCCGTTTTTGAATGACATTTTTTTTTTGCTGCTCATTTACAACTGAAAATACGAGTGAAGTGTAGAATGAAATAGATGTCTTCTCATTTCCCCTGCAAGAGGCAGCCTCATCGTTGAATCAAAACGAATAAATTTGGCAGACCGGTGTAAAAATTGACCTAATCTCTATGACTTAAACGTCATTTTAAGTTTTTCCCTTCTCATGATATTTTCAGGCATTTAGCCTACTCATTGCATTCATTCATTAATAAAGAACCCCCTTTGAAGATTATTCTACGACATTACCCGGCAGTAGAAGATGGAATCGCGATTCAAACAGTACCATCTGCTAACTGAAAATATGCCCCCCAAAACGTAAATAAGCTTGACATTTATTTAGTGGAAAATCGCTCATTCATAAAAAGCTCACTGGTAGCGATCATTGTCAGTAACAACGCAAAATGCGACATAGCCCTGTGTGGAGAAGCTGCCCCGGTAAATTGTAGTACTACGGTACAGTACTAGACTACTGCTGTATTCGTCTTGATAGCGATTGCGTTGGTTGAATTGGATTTAACGTTCCGTTGTACGGTTTAGGCTGAAATTAATTATTTTCATGAACACAGATTGACAACGTTTAGGCTGTGGCAATGAAGTTCAGGTTAGTAGTTAGATAGACTTTTGATTTAAGTAAGGGGAGTGCCGAACATGTTCTGTAGCCGTTTGACTTACTAAACAGCTGTGTAGATGTTTGTGTAGTGTCTCGCGTAGGCTACAGCGTTGCAGTGAGCTACAGTACACTGGTTTGAAACCACAGGTAATGGTAATTTCACCAAAAAATCGTTTACTAATGTCAGAATAAATCCTACAACGAAAATGTATATGTGAGGAATGTTTATTTTAACGATTGAAAACAGATAACGCTACATCATAGACCACTGTAGTATGTGTTGCCCGGGCAACACAGGCTAATGTCATGATGCTAATACTTCAGTGAAATAGTAGACTACTGTTTCCGAAAGTAGATGTACTTCCTTAATAATATCATCTTATATTGTACATTACACATCACAATTGTGTGTCATATCACAAAGTAAAATGAGTAAATAGTTATCACCCTGGCCTCTTTGCTTGTGGCGTTTCTGCAGCTGCCTTGCAGTAAAGCTATAGTTAGCCTAGCTATCCCCCAAGTTAACAGATGCGAAACGAATGTTCTGCCAAAGGTAGTCACGCGTGTTTTCGTGACGTTAGTGACGTAGTGACGTTAGTAACGTCAGTGACTGTGGCTAGCAAATTAGCCACCGTTAGCTTCACTTTTCGCCACAAAAACTTAACTTGAGCCTAAACCATGCAACGGAACGTAAATTCCAATAGAAGCAACTCAATCGCTACCAAGACGAAACTTTTGACACCTACTTTGTCTATGTAGGCCAAATATTGACTGAGTTTTAGGGGGGCAAAAAGAATAATAATAATAATATATATGTGAGAGAACAAAGGTTGTGCTCTCGCCGAAGGCTTGAGCACACCCAATTAGAAGGTCACGTCCACATGGGAAGGTCACATCTCTCATAGATCGAGGGTGTGATGGAAAATAATAAATCCTAAAGGAACCATGCGTGCTGCGGTATACTTTTAGTTTACACTTTAAATATTTTAAGGTGACATTTCTTCTTGTGTGCGTTTGCATACTTAATCGAACGGATCAATTCACGCGTTTTATAGTTTGTTGGTGCCCACCGAGGCCTACAGTACCTCGATCTGGGCGGTGTGGTTGGCATAGTAACAGAGGGCGTCTTCCTCTTCCTGGTCCGTGTCAGGTCCAGATCCAGGCCTCAGACTCTGCTGCAGGGTCTTACTGTGGCGGGCAAGCTGGGGAGCAGAGGGACATGGGGTCAACTATCTGAGGAGCGGGTTAAGGGTTCGCTCTGATTAGCATGGCCTGAAAAGAGTAGGCATCCGTTTCCAAGATCCCAAAAGCTTTACCGTCCATTTATGGAATTCGAAGAGCATATGTTCCCATTAGATATCATAACATTATATTATTCTATGAATAATATGACGTTATGTGTAGTATTTTTTATATTTACAGAGATTTGATTTGACATGGTGGGTCAAACCCATATTTGATGAGTCTAGAGGCCACAGCCGTTTGACTTAGCTTGATGACCTTTGTTGTGTGTGTGCGTCAGTCTGTCCCTGACTGGAAGTCATGTTGAAACTAGTGCGTTGGTGGAGACAGAAATACCGTGTCTGACACCTTCCTTTTCTGCAGAAGTGAAAACCCACCAGATCTCTCTGCCACAGACAGAACAACATCCCCTGTCTGACATCAAACACACACACACACACACACAGACACACGCGGATGGACAGACACACAGATGAGCGCCCGTGTCTGAGCGACCGCACACACAGTCAAGCACACACAGTCAAGCACACACAGACACGCACACACAGACACGCACACACTAACCCAAGACCACAACACGCACACGCGCACGCACCTGGTGTGCTAGGATATAGATGTTGTGTCCTACGTCTATGGGGTTGATCAGGTCTCCAGCACAGTCATCCTCCAGACCCTGGGCGTAGGCCTCCTTCATCACATCCACCTGGAGAGCACAAGGTCACACCATCAACGCGCACACACACACACACTTTGAACTCGTACATCGGGACGTTCAGTACAGGTCTCTTTGATGACAGTCACTCACCAGCTCATTGGGCCTCATCTTGAACAGAATCTTCTCTGCGTTCTCACTGTCGTGGCGGCTCTCCATGATGGCCAACAGGAGCTTGGAGGCGTTGTTCTGGGGGAGTACCGGAACATGACATCCCCAGTCAACCCTCGGCAGCTGAGTGCTACCCCACACTACTCATCTGTGGACCTCAATGTCACCTTCGTACAGTCGTCCCTAAGAAACCTTTTTGGTGTGAGCGTGCGTGTGTGTGTGTGTGATGAGAAGCAGCCGAACCTTGAGCCCCATGACCAGGTCGAGGCGGTGTGTTTCCAGAGGGTTAATGGAGTTGACGATCAGAGCGATAATGATATCAATGCCGTTGGACTCGTGTTTGGCTATACAGGACTGAAGAGGTGAAGAGGAGCAGGGGTCAGGGGGTCAGAGGTCAAGGGTCATCTAATGTGTGCTTTACATTGCCCTGTGGCTGACATGTGCCTACCTAGAATTACACTACGTCTTCACACCATGGATACACACACACACACACACAGTACCTGGTTCTCATGGCAGGGCCCTTGACAGTACTCGGTGAGGGTCTCCAAGGTCTGGCGGACCAGGTCCACGTTGACCTCGTTGATGTACAGGCCCAGGAGCCCCAGGCCTCCAGTGGTGCTGCCACAGATGCAGTCCAGGAACTGCAGAGTCTTACACACCAGGTTGTAGATGGTCTTGTTTTGCTGGTCCCGGAGAAAGTTCTGGAGGGGAGGGAAGGAGGACAGAAGGGGGAAGTGGTGAGCTGGTGTGGTGGAGCTGCTGGCTTCAAGCAGAAAGGGAACGCTTCTCTGTAAGGCAGACTGACAGACAGCCATGCAGACAGGGGGAAAGCCAGCCAGACAAGCGAGGTGGCAGAGAGCCAGACTGGGAGACAAGCAGTGAGACAGGCTGGAAGAGAGAGAGACAGATACAGGGAGATAGACAGGGAGACCGACATGGAGACATGCAGACAGTCAGAGAGACAGACAGGCAAGAAGACTGACAGTTACAGAAACAGACAGGCAAGAAGACTGACAGTTACAGAGACAGACAGGCAAGAAGACTGACAGTTAAAGACACAGACAGGCAAGAAGACTGACAGTTACAGAGACAGACAGGCAAGAAGACTGACAGTTACAGAGACAGACAGGCAAGAAGACTGACAGTTACAGAGACAGACAGGCAAGAAGACTGACAGTTACAGAGACAGACAGGCAAGAAGACTGACAGTTACAGAGACAGACAGGCAAGAAGACTGACAGTTACAGAGACAGACAGGCAAGAAGACTGACAGTTACAGAGACAGACAGGCAAGAAGACTGACAGTTACAGAGACAGACAGGCAAGAAGACTGACAGTTACAGAGACAGACAGGCAAGAAGACTGACAGTTAAAGAAACAGACAGGCAAGAAGACTGACAGTTAAAGAAACAGACAGGCAAGAAGACTGACAGTTAAAGAAACAGACAGGCAAGAAGACTGACAGTTAAAGAAACAGACAGGCAAGAAGACTGACAGTTAAAGAAACAGACAGGCAAGAAGACTGACAGTTAAAGAAACAGACAGGCAAGAAGACTGACAGTTACAGAGAGAGACAGGCAAGAAGACTGACAGTTACAGAGACAGACAGGCAAGAAGACTGACAGTTACAGAGACAGACAGGCAAGAAGACTGACAGTTACAGAGACAGACAGGCAAGAAGACTGACAGTTACAGAGACAGACAGGCAAGAAGACTGACAGTTACAGAGACAGACAGGCAAGAAGACTGACAGTTACAGAGACAGACAGGCAAGAAGACTGACAGTTACAGAAACAGACAGGCAAGAAGACTGACAGTTACAGAGACAGACAGGCAAGAAGACTGACAGTTACAGAGACAGACAGGCAAGAAGACTGACAGTTACAGAGACAGACAGGCAAGAAGACTGACAGTTACAGAGACAGACAGGCAAGAAGACTGACAGTTACAGAGACAGACAGGCAAGAAGACTGACAGTTACAGAGACAGACAGGCAAGAAGACTGACAGTTACAGAGACAGACAGGCAAGAAGACTGACAGTTACAGAGACAGACAGGCAAGAAGACTGACAGTTACAGAGACAGACAGGCAGACAGACAGTACCTGCAGGTGTCTGTTGTGATTCTCACAGAGCAGCTGCAGGTAGCGCAGGATGGGCTTCATGATGGTGATGGCTGGGCTCATCTGGGTCTCATCCGCGGCCTCCTCCACCCCGGGGCCCTCGATGGCCGGCACGGGCCCGTCCGGGTCTGGGTCCAGCTCCTTCCGGAAGGCGCAGAAGGCCTTGGAGGTGGCAGAGGACGCCTCCCTCAGCTGACCCCTCATCTCCTCCCTCATGTGAAGCCCTGACTCCCTGTCTGAGTGGGGGGGTGAACAGATACCTGTTAAATACCACCGCCACCGTTTCAATTACTTGATCTACTATATCATTGGCCATGAGGTTCCTGGGGCAATGCATTCCAACTAGTCTATGTGTGAGGAAGAGGGGGGATATGACACAATGTTGCTTTGATACACTTGTGATGGGGCCCCTCACATGCTGTCCTGGACATGTGAGGGCAAGCATGAGGTCCAAATAGGAACAAAAACAACAACAACAGCAGATAAACACGTCACACACTCCCAGTCCCAAGTCATGGAAGCCCCAGGGAGACCACAGACAAAGTTAGTTGAGTCACTCCCCTTGTTAAGAGTACCCACGCCAAGCATCTAAAAGCCCATCTCTCTCACCCTGCTCTCCCTCTCTCCCCCTCCCCCTCCCTCCCCTCCTCCCTCCTCCCTCCCTCCCTCCCCCCTCCCTCACCAGTCTTCTTGACTCGGAGCGTGCTGGTGTCTCCGTCTTCGTCCCTCTTCCTGCAGGTGAGCTCAAACATGTTGACGGACACGGTGGCTCGGATCTCCTGCTGGGCCAAGTCCATGTACTCGAAGAACACCTTGAAGAAGCGCTCCGACTTGGGCTGCTTGTACAGCTGGCTGTAGAAGGAGTTCTGGAGAGGGCAGGTAGAACGTCTTGATTAACTGTGTGTGAGTGAGTGAGTGAGTGAGTGAGTGAGTGTGTGAGTGTGTGAGTGAGAGAGTGAGTGAGTGAGTGAGTGAGTGAGTGAGTGAGTGAGTGAGTGAGTGAGAGAGAGAGTGAGTGAGAGTGTGTGAGTGAGTGAGAGTGTGTGAGTGAGTGTGTGAGTGAGTGAGTGAGTGAGTGAGAGAGTGAGTGAGAGAGAGGGCATGCTTTAGCACATACACAGGCATGTGTGTATTGTAAGTGAATGGCAAATCCATGTGTGGACACACACACACACACACACCTGGATCTGCGTGTTTCCACCCTTCAGCAAGGCGATGCCCAGGCGGATGCTTTCCTCAAACACCCGCAGGCTCTTGGTGCTGACGATGAGGTCGATGACCAGCTCCGTGGCCCCGACGCTGTCCAGCAGACACTGGATCTCCACCACGCTGGCAGAGGGCTTGACCGGGGTCTGCGACAAGGAGCCTGCTGGAGGAGAGACCCAGGAGAACCGTGACCACAACTCCGCCTCCTGCGGCGTTCCGACACGCCCTTCACACCCGCTGGTTTACACCGCTGATGGTTTGCTTCTATCTACTGTGACATGCTGTGTGTCTGTCCTGGAGGCCAAAGGTACTGATTCTTTGTTTTTACTCTCATTTCAATGTCGAATGCACTGCCAACATCATCTCAAGGTTGTACCGATGTTTGTTTAGCCTTTTGTCGTGCAACTTTTCTACGTGTTTAGTTTCATGACGGAATCATTTTGCATAAGTTATTATGCAGCAAGCCAATACAATGTGGGATGTGTTGGAACCGAATCCACAACTATTGTTTGGCCAGAACAATGCTTTAGCCAACCTCTCGCCTTGAAGATCTAAAAAAATAAAAAATAAATCTGTGGTCTCTTAAGAGTTCTACGGTGTTGTGTTTTTCTGGATTGGGTTCGGTTCTGCTCCCTGGGGTTCTCCTGTGTCAGGTTCTACTGTGTTGTGTACTACTGTGTTGGGTTCTACTGTGTTGGGTACCTCCACAAGATGCCCCAGTGCTGGCCCCGCCCCCAAACTCAGTCTTGGGGTGATCCTTCTGACTGCCGAAGTAGCGTGTGAGCAGAACTTTCCTCAGAACGTTCCCCTGTAGAACACAAAAAGAGAACAGTCAGCCGAAGGACCCTGGGCCGGTCTCAATAGGCTTTACCTCCTCCCAGCAGCCCTCCCCGGCCCATCCTTGGCCCTTCTCCTACAGAGAACCTAAAGGGCACTTATTCACAGCTTATTTGAAGAAGAAGGGTCAGGGGGTCAGGTGGCTGAGCGGTTAGGGAGTCGGGCTATTAATCAGAAGGTTGCTGGTTCGATTCCCGGCTGTGAAAAATGACGTTGTGTTCTTGGGCAAGGCAAAAATGACGTTGTGTCCTTGGGCAAGGCACTTCACCCTACTTGCCTAGGGGAGAATGTCCCTGTACTTACTGTAAGTCGCTCTGGATAAGAGCGTCTGCTAAATGACTAAATGTAAAGGTAAGAATGGTCTAATGGTCTCACAGAAATGACACATACATACATGCAGAAAGCGGTGAAACTGGGAAATGCACGCACGTACAAGAAGTGTCCACCATATCAAAACTTGCTCTGCATTTATCCCCTCCTGTGCTTCCTGCCCTAATGGCAGCCAGGTCAGCCACATCAACCAGAGACCACGGCCAACATACACACGCACACACAGTCAGGCCAACATACGCACGCACACACAGTCAGGCTAACATACGCACACACACACAGTCAGGCTAACACGCACACACAGTCAGGATAAAATACACATGCACACACAGTCAGGCTAACATACACACGCACACACAGTCAGGCTAACACGCACACACAGTCAGGCTAACATACACACGCACACACAGTCAGGCTAACATACGCACGCACACACAGTCAGGCTAACATACGCACACACACACAGTCAGGCCAACATACACACACACACACACACACACAGTCAGGCTAACATACACACGCACACACAGTCAGGCCAACATACACACGCACACACAGTCAGGCTAACACACACACACACACACACACAGTCAGGCTAACATACACACGCACACACAGTCAGGCTAACATACACACACATGCTCGCACATACGAGCAGAAAAAGGCAAACACACCCCTCCCCACCCCCACCCCCACACCAAGCAATTATACATGCTCACACACACACACACACACACACACACACACTCACTGTGAGAGGGGGAGAGCGTGTGACTAGTTACATAACACCTGGTGGTGGGTGGCAGGGAAAACAGGAGGGACGGCATGCAAGGGAGCAGAGCTGAACGAGTCTCTCTCTGTCTGTCTCTCTCTGTCTGTTTCTCTCTGTCTGTTTCTCTCTGTCTGTTTCTCTCTCTCTGTCTGTCTCTCTCTGTCTGTTTCTCTCTGTCTGTTTCTCTCTCTCTGTCTGTCTCTCTCTGTCTGTCTCTCTCTGTCTGTTTCTCTCTGTCTGTTTCTCTCTGTCTGTTTCTCTCTGTCTGTTTCTCTCTGTCTGTTTCTCTCTGTCTGTTTCTCTCTGTGGAGATCCCCCCCCCTCCCTCCCCCCCTCCCACGTAGGCTCACCTGTCTGGAGAGAAGACTGACTGAGGTCAGCTCTCCTCTGATTGCGTAATCAGAGTGTGTGTGTGTGTGTGTGACGGTTGCATTCGCCTGGCAGGTGAGAGACCTGTATGCACCAAAAGCCCTGAGCACACAGATAGAAGGAGGGGGCGAAGGGGGTAACCTGGTCTCCATAGAAACCACCCCATGACGGACTTCGGTCACTTGGATAGGGCAGGACAGAGGTCATAAACGGGCAAAACAAAGAGAGCAGCGAGAGAGAGAGAGAGAGAGAGAGAGAGAGAGAGAGAGAGAGAGAGAGCAGAGCAGAGAGAGAGAACAAAGAGAGAGAGAGAGAGAGAGAGAGAGAGAGCGAGAGAGAGAGAGAGAGCGAGAGACAGAGCAGAGAGAGAGAGCGAGAGAGAGAGAGGAAGAAAGATAAAGCAAGGCAGGGAGAGCAGAGTAGCAGAGCGTGTGGGAGAGGTTAAGCTAAGGGCTCTTCCTGTCTGGCCACAGGAGAGTAGGGCTGCTGCTGTTCCTGCCTCAGTAAACACTCCAGCTCATCTGCAGTCACAGGACACACCCGTCTGCCTGTGCTGTCTGGATGAGTCGTCACACACACACACACACACACACACACACACACACACACACACACACACACACACACACACACACACACACACACACACACACACACACACACACACACACACACACACACACACACACACACACACACACACACACACACACACACACACACACACACACACACACACACACACACACACACAGCCTTCATGGACTGCAGGTGGGGAGATCTAATGAGATAACTGCTCTTATTACTCAGCTGAGAGGAACAGCTCCCAAACCTCAGTGCCCCCCCCCCCCTCTTCCCCCAGGATGCTTCACTGCGCAGGCCTACTCTGCAGGGGTGGTGGAAAGGAGGGAGCTTCGTGCCAGCCTGCCTCGTCTGTCTGCTGCTGCTGCTGCTGCGTGGAGCAGAACATCTCTAGTCAGGTGACGTGAGGACAGAGAGAGAGCAGAGAGGAGAGAGGAGAGAGAGAGCAGAGAGGGTGCGAGGAGAGAGCGAGAGAGAGAGCAGAGAGGGTGCGAGGAGAGAGGAGAGAGAGAGCAGAGAGGGTGCGAGGAGAGAGCGAGAGAGAGAGCAGGAGAGAGCGAGAGAGAGAGCAAGAGAGAGCAGAGAGAACAGAGAGAGCGAGAGCAAGAGCGAGAGAAAGAGAGAGGAAAGGGGGGGAGTGCGAGGAAGAGGATGGGTAAGATCCCCCATCCAGCACGGTGACCAGACAGCGGTGGGCTTTTAAGATGTGCGTCGGCACGCCACACTGCGGCTCCAGTGTCCAAGGTGGAGACGAGCGATACTACCCCCACCACATCCCTGATTCCCCTTGCTGACACCCCCCCTCTCCCCCCCCTCCCCCCCATCCACCGCCAGCCAGTCCACAGAGAGCTGCACTTCTGGCATGGGTGTGGGAGCGAGACGTGTACAAAATCAGGCGAGGCTCTTCTGTGCTTGTTAAGAGGGTCACATGACTGAGAGCAGCCAGGCCAGATGACCAGGATCTGGTCTGGAGGGGAATCAGTCAGGCAGCCAGCCAGGCAGCAAGCGAGACTAGCCACGCAGACAGACAGCCAGAATAGTCAGGCAGCCAGCCAGCCAGCAAGCCAAAGGTGACCATGAAGGCCATATACCAGGAAACATGAATTTGTGAAAGTTGAATGAGGAGCAGAGGGAGGGGTTGGGAAGAGCAGATGGGAGCAGTGAAGGAGGAGTTAGGAGGAGAGGAGAAAGACGTTTAGAGGAACAGAGAGAAGGTGATGACATAGGAGCAGCTAAATTGATTTGAGCAGCTGTCTGGGCACGAGCGCTATAGCAATGCCGTGGTAACGCCGCGGCAACACCGTGGCAACGTGCCACCCCAGCAGCAGAGGGAGAGTTACACAACATCGGAGAGAGGTGTGGCCTTTGTGCTGCTGCTCTTTCTCTTAGGCCTGCCACACAGGGGATTGGTCCGTGGGCCAATAAGGACCTCACCTGGGGCAATTACTATTTGCATATACGGTCACATATTTGGGTGAACTTGGATTTGTATCACCCACATCTTTACACCTTCTCTGATCATTATCTGTTATGGTGTCTGTCTGTCTGTCTGTCTGCCTGTCTGCCTATATGTATTTCTGCCTGCCTGTCTGTCTGCCTGCCTGCCTGCCTATATGTATTTCTGCCTGTCTGCCTGTCTGCCTGTATGCCTGCCTGCCTGTGTGTCTGTCTTTTTTGCAGATATAGCAGACACAGCAGACAGATGTTGTACATTATTCTGGTAAACATCCACCCTGGCAGCACACATTAAAAGGCACACACACACACACACACACACATCTGACCCCTTGCAAAACAAATGCATCAGCAAAACAAATTAGACGTGCATGTGAGAGCAATTGGTGAGGTTGGTGATGTGGAGGAAAACAGCAGGTAAACAACACGAGCGCACAGACGAACCTTCAGCGGCGGGCCCCCATCCTGGCGAGGGAACCCGGAAGCAGTGCATGTGATTGGCTAACGTGATTAGCTGTAAGGGCGAACACACACACACACAGCCTGACTAAGGTTGATAAACAGGAAAACATGACTAGGACTTTTCAGACACGAGACACCGTTTCTGATCCCCATCCTGGTCAAATGTTATTTTGCTTCATCAAAACGTCCTTTCTGTCAGGCCCTGGTCATCTGATGACAGCCGTCCTGGCAGCGACAACCACAGCAACCCACCCCTGTGTGGTCACTGGGAGAGAAGGGAGACCCTACTAACCCCACCCCTGTGTGGTCACTGGGAGAGAAGGGAGACCCTACTAACCCACCCCTGTGTGGTCACTGGGAGAGAAGGGAGACCCTACTAACCCTAACCCTGTGTGGTCACTGGGAGAGAAGGGAGACCCTACTAACCCTAACCCTGTGTGGTCACTGGGAGAGAAGGGAGACCCTACTAACCCTAACCCTGTGTGGTCACTGGGAGAGAAGGGAGACCCTACTAACCCTAACCCTACTAACCCTAACCCTACTAACCCTAACCCTACTAACCCTAACCCTACTATCCCTAACCTGCTACATAGAAGTACATCTACTGGTCCCGTACTGGTCCTGGGGGGGGGGGGGGGGGGGGGGGGTAGTGATGGTAGTGTCTGCTACCAACCGATTCTCCACCATATTCCAACCTATGCCCTCTGAAGTCCAGGCGTAAACAGGATGTAGGACTAGGGGCCATTCTGTCACCATGGAGACCAAATCACACAAACAGCTGAGGGAAAACGAGAGATAGTGAGGGGGCGAGAGGGATGTCGAGATGACCGCTCGACATCCCTCTCGGACTGGTTATGTGGCTGCTTGTTGCATGTGACCGAGCAGTATGATAGGCTGAGTTTGTGGTCACTGTATTTAGGACTTTTGCACTTGCCTGTTATTGTGCACTGCCCTTTGGCCGCGCCGCTAGCGCAGTTGGCAGCGCCTGTTGGCAGCTTGAGACATTCATGTCTCCATCGCTTAGTGCAGCTCAACATGGCGGTAAACACGCATATGTATTTTGGCTTTATTTCTAAACTGCTTCAGAGACGACACAGAACAAACTTGGGTCCTGATCAGTACACCTGGCAAATTTCTATTTCATACGGTGCCCCGATTCTTAAGCCTGTTGCGCCACAGACAGAGATTCCTGCCTTTATAGTTAGATGCGTCCTCCGAACAGAGCAAATTCCTAGTCAAAGAAAACCTAGTTGTCAATCCATCTGTTTCGGATGTTCATGATAAGAGGGCGTGATCCTCTGCTCTCAGCAGGGGACGGAGGGGAGCCACACCTACACACACCAGGAGCGCACACACTGACAGCTTGCACCGCCAACGGATGTCTGTCTGTGTCACAACATGTGTGTGCAATCTTCTGTGAGTGCACGTGTGTGTGTGTGTGTGTGTGTATTTTTTTTGCATATGTGAGCAAGTGTGTGGGTGTGTACTATGCATGTGTGTGAGAGAGCATGCATGTGTGTGTGTGTGTGTGTTTGATAGCTTAGCAACGAGTCAAGTAATCTGCAAAGCTGCTTTTCCAAAGGCCACGGGTGTGACAGTTGGCCAGAGAGAGAGAGAGACAAATATTACGTAACACCTTCTCTCTGGTCAACAAACGCTTACGTGTACACACACACACACACACACACACACAGAGAGGAACGTGAGAAGACCGTCTGTAAACATGCTGTGATGAAGCTTTTCCTCAGGTGAGCACGGTTGACCAACCGGCTTTGTCTATGGCACACTGCTCCCATGGACGAGGAGAGCTCCTGTTCTGGGGGTGCCAGAGGGGGGTGGGGGGGTGGGGGGGGCTGGGTCCAGACTCACATGCTTACAACACTCTGCTGATCACAACAGGCACTGCAGACCAACAGAAAAACTTCTGCAGGTGCCCTCACTCTCCACTCTGACTCTCCTCTGTCTCTCTCTCTCTTTTTCTCCCCCATCGGTGCCCCTGCCACGACCCAGAGCGCGAAGGATGAGATACAGTAAGAGAGCAGAGAGGGAGAAAGAGCAAGGAGAGAGCAAAGGCAGACAGACAGACAGGCAGACAAGCAGACAAGCAGTGTTGAAATGGAAGGAGAGTAACAGAACAAAGAGTGTGCACGAGAGAGAGAGACAAAAGATAGTGAGGCAATGAGAGAGAAAGAGGCAGTGGGTGAGAGAGAGAGAAAGAGAGTGAGAGAGAAAGAGAGACAGAGAGAGAGAGAGAGAGAGAGAGAGAAAGAGAGAGAGAGAGGGGGGGGGGGTTAGCGAGAGAAGGGGGGGAGGGAGAACGTGACAGTCCGCGTGCTGCTGTCTCAGACACTGCAGACTGTTACGTAAGCGCACCCCCTGCCCCGGCTCCTCATGGACTGAGCAGACGCTGCTGCCAGCCAATCCCACGCCCCCAAGCCGCTCACATGGCTCCTCACATGGCTGACTCCCTCCCTCCCCCCTCCCTCCCTCCCTCCCTCCCTCCTCTCCTCCTCCCACTCACACTGCCCCAGGGGAGCTACCAAGCCCGCTGTCTCTCTCTCTCCTCCCTCTCTCTCTCTCTCTCTCTCTCTCTCTCTCTCTCTCTCTCTCTCTCTCTCTCCTCCCTCCCTCTCTCTCTCTCTCTCTCTCTCTCTCCCTTTTCACTTTCTCTTGGTTTCCCCCTCTATATTCTCTTGCTCTCTTTTTATAATTTCTCTGTCTCCCTCCCCCCCCCTCTCTCTAATGGTGTGAGGCTGCAGCGCCACACTCTGGTCAACAGGGATATGACACTAAGGCCACAAACATGCTGTAGTGCACACACTTGCACAAAAGTACCCAAACCGCACACTCATCCACCTACAGCAGGAACTCATCCACCTACACACTCATCAGTCCAGGTGGACTGCACCCAAACACGTACACACTTGCAAACCTATATGTATGTATGTATAGATATATATATATTTATACATACATATGATAACGATATGCTATCACAACATGTCATATTAAATTAAAGGAAGGGAACAGTCGGGCACAAAATCAGAACTTCCAGATCGTTCACGTCACCTTCTAGCTGGAGCAATGGCTGCCTGCTCTGCAGCCCGGCTCCCTCTCCTCCACCCTACCCTCCGCCTCAACACCACCCTCCCTCCCCCCTATGCTCTGCTCAACAAGCCCCAGGCTGAGAGAAAGAGAGAGAGCGAGAGACGCTCGTGCCCCCCGCTCACTGCGGTAGAGAATTGTTTGTTCCCCCCCCCTCCTCCCCGCCTCCCCCCTCCCCGCCTCCCCCCCCCCCCCCCCCCCCCCCCCCCCCCCTCTCGTCTTCGCTGACGGTGTGAGCATGTCCTCGGGTGCCTCTGGGCCTTATGTAACAGCAGTGCCGGACGAGAAGCCGTCAGCATACTGATGAGGGAGAGTCTGGGACGGGAGCCCACAGAGAGAGGAGAACAGAGGAGAGGACTAGAGAGGAGAATAGAGGAGAGGAGGGGAGGACTGGCGAGGAGCGGAGAAGCGCATGGGGAGGAGAGGATAGGGGAGGAGAGGAGCCGCGGAGGACGGAGGAGAGGAGGGAGGAGAGTGAGAATACAGAGAACGTGGAAGAGGGTAACAGAGAAAGGGACTGCAGGGGAGAGGAGAAGAGAGGAGAGAAGAAAGAGAGGGGCAGAGAAACGGAGATGAGAGAGCAGGGGGGAGACACCACACAGGGACGGGAGGCACCAGAAGGAGAGAGGTGGAGGAGGGGAGACACCAGAAGGAGAGAGGTGGAGGAGGTGAGACTGCTAAGAGACCAGAGAAACTGCAAAGACTCCAATCCATGACTGTGGATTTGGACCATGGCCTCTTGCCTTTTTCCACACACACCAACACACACCATATCCCCCCCCCCCCCCCCCCCCCCACCCTCACTGGGAGTACTCACTGGTTCCTCGAAGGCCTCCTTCTTGTCCAGCATCTCGCGGAGAGTCTTCAAGATCTTAATGCTTAGCTTCTCTTCCTTGTCCATCAGCTTCTGGGTGTGTCTGATTAACCTGCGGGGCGGGGTCCGGAGGAGGGCACAAACGTCACTCAGGGGATGTGAGGTCACTGCCAGGACACAGGAAGCAGGAGCCAGACTCACTTGGACATGAAGGCCCCGCTCTGACAGCGGATGCGCGAGGCCTCGGGGAACAGCAGCTCAGGACTGTGTAGAACATCCACCAGAACCGAGGACTCCGCCTGGACCCGCGGGCTGAACTGTTCCTCCAGACAAGCTACCACACCCTGGAGAAGATCAACACACCACTATTAACACACGCCCTGGAGAAGATCAACACACCACTATTAACACACACCCTGGAGAAGATCAACACACCACTATTAACACACACCCTGGAGAAGATCAACACACCACTATTAACACACACCCTGGAGAAGATCAACACACCACTATTAACACACACCCTGGAGAAGATCAACACACCACTATTAACACACACCCTGGAGAAGATCAACACACCACTATTAACACACACCCTGGAGAAGATCAACACACACTATTAACACACACCCTGGAGAAGATCAACACACCACTATTAATATTAACACACACCATGGAGAAGATCAACACACCATATTAACACACACCCTGGAGAAGATCAACACACCACTATTAACACACACCATGGAGAAGATCAACACACCACTATTAACACACACCCTGGAGAAGATCAACACACCACTATTAACACACACCATGGAGAAGATCAACACACCACTATTAACACACGCCCTGGAGAAGATCAACACACCACTATTAACACACACCCTGGAGAAGATCAACACACCACTATTAACACATCCCCATACCCCCGGGGAACGGTGTGTGTGTGTGTGTGTGTTCACCTGCAGCTTCTCGATGATGCTCTTGTAGTCGGGCACCCCCAGTGGCTCCTTGCGTTGGCGAGTGCGAGCAGAGGTCCTCCAGTCCTTGGCAGCCCGCTGCACCATGTTGGTGTGAGCCTTCAGGGACAGCGTGTTCACCTGGCTGTCCAGGTCCACGGGGATGGCGATGGCCCGGGCCTTGGCTGGACACCAGGGGGCGACAGACGCAAACACTCATCTGTTAGACACCCCACGTCCAACCGATGGTATTTGAAGCGGCTTTTCCCACCGCAGAAAAGCGTCTGAGAACATTCCAGACCCTGGGTCTTTTAATACTTATCGCTAACAAACTAACCTTGTGTGTACTAGATATGTTGCACCCGCCATAACAGTAACAGATCAATTCCATAATTGTCAGTAATGAGTCAAATCAAATACACCTCCATCACTTCAAACTTTTCTCTTTGTACTTGTCCCTGGGTTGAAATATCAAATTGGTTTTACTGCGTTGGAACAAGGCTGTAAGTGTGGGAGTTGAGGTTCGGTGGTATCGGTGGTTCTGGTGGGGCGGAGGGCTCACCCACGTCTGCCAGGGTTTTGATGCACGTCTCAATGTTGCTCTTGGGGGAGGACTCGATCCAGGAGCAGTTATAGAGCCTGAAGGATGACTGCAGCAGCTGGATGAAGATGGGCTGGTGGTCTGACGCCCGGAGGAGAGGAGGGGAGGACAGCGGAAGTCAAAGACAAAAGGGAGAAGAGGAGCAAGAGGAGGTGAGGAAATATGGACCTTACTATTCCTCACTGCCCTTCTGGGACGCTGTGCCAAGGCAGGCAGGCCACCAAGGACTGTCCGGGTGGATGGAAGCAAGCCTACCTGCAGGTTGGAGTTGTTGACGGAGAACTGGGAGCTGAAGAAGCCCTTGACGATGGCCATCACCGTCTCCGTCACATACTTTTCCAGGGCTTTGTCGGCATGGTTACGGTCCGTGGTGGTGTTGCACACCTGGGACGGCCAACAAACAGGAGGAGGAAGAGGAAGAACAATGAAGGACGAGTCTCTGTCAGGTGTGATGGAGAGAAGACATACACCAAGCTTGTGGTCCTACCCTGGCCATGTCAACCAGGAGTTCTCAAACAGCTTCCAGATGTGCTTGCTGGTGTAGATCTCCTTCATCTCCACCTCCGTGTCCACGTAGCAGTGGTTCACAAAGTTCACGTAGGCCGTCTTCACCTGCAGCCAAGAACAACACAGCCCTTTGATCGACGGCCCTGAAATGTTCCTCGTGTTCCTCCACACCACAACGTACATCGCACAAAACCCCTCCCCCACCATGCGTCACCATGGAAACACCCTCACTCAGCCGTTACCTCTGGAATGCAGTTGTCGTGAGTGACCACCTTGACGATGTCGTCGAGGGGAAGCAGTGAGTTGCACTTGAGCTCGGTGTAGACGTTCTTGCCCTCGGTGCAGGCGGCCAGGAGCTCCACCAGCTGGTTGTGGTAGGCCAAGGCCCCGCCCTCGTCCGTTCGCTCGCGCTCAGAGCACATCATCTGGAGCAGCGCCGGGAAGGACGAGCGGTCGTTGTAGAACACCAGGACGTCCTCGCCGCCGTTCACCAGCTGGGGGCGACACACACACGGTCACACACACACAGTCACACACGGTTGCACACACACGGTCACACACATGGTCACAGGCACACGGTCACACACACACAGTCACACACACACAGTCACACACACACACGGTCACACACACGGTCACACACACGGTCACACACACGGTCACACACACGGTCACAGGCACACGGTCACACACACAGTCACAATCACACACACGGTCACACACACACGGTCGCACACACACGGTCACACACACACGGTCACACACACACAGTCACACACACACAGTCACACGGTCGCACACACACGGTCGCACACACACGGTCGCACACACACGGTCACACACACACGGTCACACACACACGGTCACACACACACGGTCACACACACGGTCACACACACGGTCACACACACAGTCACACACACAGTCACACACACAGTCACACACACACGGTCACACACACGGTCACACGTACAGCGAGAGAGCGATCCCGTCCTGCCTTACCTCCGTCATGACCTTGTCCTGACACTTCTTGACGTACTTCCCGTCCGCCTTGACAATGGTCTGCAGGAAGCGCAGGTACTGGACGTGCCGCCCGTGGGTCTCGATGCAGTGGACGAAGTGGTGGACCACCCGGTCGCTGATCTCATTGCAGAGGTAGTAGTTGTTCATGAAGATGTGACGCATGGTTTCTGCTTCCAACAGCTGGAATGAAGGAAGACAGACAGAATGAAAGAATGGAGAGTGAGAGAGAGACAGAGAGAGAAAAAGAGTGAGAGAGAGAAAAAGAGCGAGAGAGAGAGACAGAGAGAGAAAGAGAGCGAGAGAGAGACAGAGAGCGAGAGAGAGACAGAGAGAGACAGAGAGAGAAAGAGAGCGAGAGAGAGACAGAGAGAGAAAGAGAGCGAGAGAGAGACAGAGAGAGACAGAGAGAGAAAGAGTGAGAGAGAGAGAGACAGAGAGAGAAAGAGTGAGAGAGAGACAGAGAGAGACAGAGAGAGACAGAGAGAGAGAGAGAGAGACAGAGAGAGACAGAGAGAGACAGAGAGCGAGAGAGAGAGAGAGACAGAGAGAGACAGAGAGAGACAGAGAGAGACAGAGAGAGACAGAGAGAGAGAGAGAGAGAGAGAGAGAGAGAGAGAGAGAGAGAGAGAGAGAGAGAGAGAGAGAGAGAGAGAGAGAGAGAGAGAGAGTGTGGGTGTGAGTAAGTGAGTGAGTAAGTGAGTAAGTGAGCGAGTGAGTGTCCTGGGCGTACCCCTGGAGTGAGGAACAGGTTGAGATGTTTGTGCAGCAGAGCCTGGTTCTGGGAGTTCCCTTTAGAGAAGTTCTGGAGGAACACGTGGGCCAGGGTCATGACCTCATTCATCTTCTCATCACTCTGAGGAGAGAGAGACAGAGAGAGAGACAGAGAGAGAGAGAGATAGAGAGAGAGAAACAAGTGAGCAAGAGCATTAGAGATCTAGGATGAGGTGAGACTCCCCAGCAGATGTAAGCCCAGTCCTCCAGCCAGGTGAAGGGGGAGCGCTCGGACCTTCTCGTAGGGGATCTGCAGCAGGTCCAGGACCACGGTGTGGGCTCCCATGTTCTTCAGAAGCCTCTGCTGCTGCACACGACTCTTCTTGCTGTGGTAGCACAGCTTGCTGAGGCGGAGCAGGATCTGACACACACACACACACACACACACATTAACAATTCTTTTCACCAGACTGTTTTAGAAGACAGATACATGGGTGGAGGTATGAAGAGGATTAGAGGAGAAGAGAAGGGAGGGGGGGTGCTCACGTCCTTGACGATGATGTAGTTGTTGTCTTTGTTGCTGTCTATCTGAGGCTTCACATTCCCATCCTGCACTGGGCTGAGTATCCCCACCTCCTAGCAACCAGCACATCCACACACACACACACACAGAAACCCACCATAACTTTGGTTGGAGGAACAGAACAGGTCAAGGCCCGAGGTCCTGGTTCGAGGTTAAAGGTCAGGGGGGTCAGGGTCGGGGTACCTCCATGTTCTGTTCTTTGCTCTGGCCCTCTCCCAGGTCCTCGGTGCCGTAGCCTCCGCTCTTCTCCACCCACAACTCCGACTTCTCCACCGTCAGACGCAACTGGTCTAGGTCAGCCTTGATCTGCTTGTAGTTCTTCACATCCTCCTCCGACACCAGCAACTGGACCTGCTCAGTGAGCGCGCACACACAAACACACACACACAGTCAACGTACCTACCTGCTTGAACGCCTGGTTCCCCGTTTGAAGGCCTGGTTCCCTGTCTGAACGCCTGGTTGCGTGTCTAAAGGCCAGGTTACCTGTCTAAAGGCCAGGTTACCTGTTTGAAGGCCTGGTTGCGTGTCTAATGGCCAGGTTACCTGTCTAAAGGCCTGGTTCCCTGTCTGAATGCCTGGTTGCGTGTCTAAAGGCCAGGTTACCTGTCTAAAGGCCAGGTTACCTGTCTAAAGGCCAGGTTACCTGTTTGAAGGCCTGGTTCCCTGTTTGAATGCCTGGTTGCGTGTCTAAAGGCCTGGTTGTGTGTCTAAAGGCCAGGTTACCTGTTTGAAGGCCTGGTTCCCTGTTTGAATGCCTGGTTGCGTGTCTAAAGGCCTGGTTGTGTGTCTAAAGGCCAGATTACCTGTTTGAAGGCCTGGTTCCCTGTTTGAATGCCTGGTTGCGTGTCTAAAGGCTTGGTTGCGTGTCTAAAGGCCAGGTTACCTGTCTAAAGGCTTGGTTGTGTGTCTAAAGGCCAGGTTACCTGTCTAAAGGCTTGGTTGCGTGTCTAAAGGCCAGGTTACCTGTCTAAAGGCTTGGTTGTGTGTCTAAAGGCCAGGTTACCTGTCTAAAGGCCTGGTTGTGTGTCTAAAGGCCAGGTTACCTGTTTGAAGGCTTGGTTGTGTGTCTAAAGGCCAGGTTACCTGTCTGAATGCCTGGTTGTGTGTCTAAAGGCCAGGTTACCTGTCTAAAGGCCTGGTTACCTGTCTAAAGGCCTGGTTGTGTGTCTAAAGGCCAGGTTACCTGTTTGAAGGCTTGGTTGTGTGTCTAAAGGCCAGGTTACCTGTTTGAAGGCTTGGTTGTGTGTCTAAAGGCCAGGTTACCTGTCTAAAGGCTTGGTTACCTGTCTAAAGGCCAGGTTACCTGTCTAAAGGCCTGGTTACCTGTCTAAAGGCTTGGTTACCTGTCTAAAGGCCAGGTTACCTGTCTAAAGGCTTGGTTGTGTGTCTAAAGGCCAGGTTACCTGTCTAAAGGCTTGGTTGTGTGTCTAAAAGCCAGGTTACCTGTTTGAAGGCCTGCAAGACCTCGTCCCGCTGGCTGAAGTGTTTGAAGATGATCTGCAGGGAGCCGGACACCAGCGGGGGGTAGTCCTGCATGATCAGGTGGATCAGAACCCGGAGGAACGTCCGGCCTCCCTCATCATCCAGCTCCACAGCACTGGGCTCAGTACCGGAACTACACACACACACACAAATACAGTACGTCATGTCAAAAGTAGGTGCTTATTGAATATGTATTTATTTAAGAAGGAGGTGGGATGATGGGACGACCTACCTGCCAGCAAACATGGCCTCTGCCTTAGCTGCGATCTCATCTATGTCGGGCTCCGGAACTGGAAACAAGGGTGTCACACATGGCAGTCAGTCAAGTGAGTCGGAAAGCAATCTATTAGTCAGTGAGACTGAGCAGTCAGTCCGAGCTGTGCAGGCCACGCTGGAGGGGCTAACCTGACATGGTGGGGTAGTCAGCCACAGAGAGAGAGCTGTCCATCACACTCCTGTCTCCAAACTCCTTCTTATAGATGGACAACAGGTAGGTGATTCTGTAGTCCAGACGCACACTCAGGATGAACTACAGGGAGAACCACAGAAACGCACCATTCTAGAATGACCTGGAAATTCCTCAAAAAGAAGCTACCAACTATGTTCCTGGCAACCACCCAACACCAGGAAATACACTTATTTTGTATTTTGAATGACTAAACTCCAGGTTATGAAATATAAAAATACCACTCCCGACCAGAGGGGGCGCTGTCCCACCTGCAGAACCTCAATGATTTTGAGCTTGGTATCCATCACCATGACGTCCTCGTTGTCGGACAGGCGTTGAGGCGACCCGCTTCGGATGGAGGGGGGCGTGTCCGGGAGACTGGGGGCGAGGATGTGACCGCGGCTCAGAACCATCTGAGTCATCATCTCCCCCACCCCGTGGATGGTGCGCAGCACGTTGTTGCCTAGGGCGACACGCACCAACGTCACGTCATCTACTGACTAGGCTCCCATGGCAAAGGGGGCTCTTCGTAACTCAATTCAACAATCTGATAGTCATTTGTTGCACTGTGCGACAAGACGTTTGTAATATGACGCAACGCAAAAGAGGGCTTCGAATTCAGAATTCAGAGCAGTTTTACGCCTTTCTGTACTTCAATGCTGTGTGTGTGTGCGTGCGTGTGAAAGAGATACTCACCGGCTTCCGGGCCCTTGTTGAGCTTGGCCATGAAGGTGAGGGGGTGCTGGACGATGTCCAGAATAGCCAGCAGGGTGCGCGTGAGCCGAAGGAGCTCACTGAAGCTGTAGAAGCCAAAATAGACCAGGTCACGAGCCAGGTGGACCACCTAGAGCACAGGGGGAGGAGGGGAGAGAGAGGAAGAGCGAGAGGTTGTGCTGTGAAGGAAGAATCGACGAAGGAACAAAGAGAAAGTGTTGTTGTCCACAGCGCTGTGTACAGCAGGGGCGTCAACGGCCCCTCCCCCAGCCTGTGTGACAGCACGCAGCCTCACCTCTAAGGTCAGCTCATTCTTCTCCTTGTCTCCGAAAGGGAAAGGCTGGCCGACCACGTCTTTGAGGTAGTCCTCCACAAACTCCATGGTGGGGGCGAACTTCCTCTTCATCTCCTCCCTGGACGTGTCCGTGCACTCGTACGCGTACCTGAGGCACCGAGCACACCAGGGCCGGGCGGTGAGGAGGGGAGGGAAGAGTCAACTAGACGACACCGCAGTTGCAATCTAGAATCTGCACACAGCTCAAAAGGAATGCATTTACCCTGCTTATTTGCCAAGAGCCTCAAACATACAGGTAACCACACAGAGATACACACACTGCATACAAACACACTCACTTGCCCCCTTCCACAAGCTCGCCCTACAACAACACTACACACACCCACCACCAACTCTACACACACACACACCACCAACTCTACACACACACACACACACACACCACCAACTCTACACACACACACACACACACACACACCACCAACTCTACACACACACACACACACACACACACCACCAACTCTACACACACACACACACACACACACCACCAACTCTACACACACACACACACACACACACACACCACCAACTACAAAGACGACCCCTCCCCCCCCCACCACCACCACCGCCCTCTTACTCGTGGATGGTGATCTTAGAAGGGATCTCGGTCCAGAGGCGTGCGTAGCGCACGGGCACCACGGCTTCCTGGGGGTCGCGGTCCACGTGCATGTGCAGCATGAGGCGGCAGAAGGAGGCTCGGAGGTCGTAGGGCAGGCAGTCGTCAAACATGCAGCGCAGGATCAGGTCCACGGGCAGCTGCACGGACACCTGGTTGATGGCCAGGTACTGGCGGTCCAGACACATCTTAGCAAAGAGGTTCAACTGGTACCTGGGGAGGGCGAGTTGGAGAAGAGCGAGAGAGAGAGAGAGAGAGAGAGCGAGAGAGAGACAGAGAGAGAGAGAGAGAGCGAGAGACAGAGAGAGGGACAGCGAGAGAGAGGGACAGCGAGAGAGAGAGAGAGAGAGAGAGAGAGAGAGAGAGAGAGAGAGAGAGAGAGAGAGAGAGAGAGAGAGAGAGAGAGAGAGAGAGAGAGAGAGAGAGAGAGAGAGAGAGAGAGAGAGAGAGAGAGAGAGAGAGAGAGAGAGAGAGAGAGAGAGAGAGAGAGAGAGAGAGAGAGAAGGAGGATGTAGGTGAGACATCAGGGGCTCAACACTAGATGCCGACGAGGCAGGACGAGACCCACCTGTAGTAGGTGATAATGTCCATGTCCATCTTGTGGTTGCCCTTGGCGTCCTGGGCCAGGTGACGAATGGACTTGCCATGCGGCTCCTTGTGGCTGTCTATCCAGTAGAGCCACACCTCCTCGTCCTCCCCATCCTCCTGCATCAGGGACGACTCCAGACTGGGCTCTGTATTAGGGATCAGTCTGGGGGGGGCGGGGTGGGGGGCGGGGGTGAGGAGGAACGGAAGGGTAAGGAGGAAGAGGAACGAAGGGTAGAGATGTGAAAACATCTCACAAGTTCAGATGCTATTTTAGGTGGTTTAGGGTGAGGGTTGAAATCACACTAAGGGTTGAAGTTGGGACAGTTTTAGGATTAGGAGCTAGGGGTAAGGGTTTGGGTTCAGGTTAGGTTTTTTCGGGTTAAGGTTAGGTTTAAGGTTGGGTAAAAAAGGATTTTTGTAATGGGACTAAACCCGTGAGTTGTCAAAAGAATGGTTAAAAACAAGGATGTGTGTTGGAGCACGACACTCACTTGGTCTGGATCAGGATGTCAGCGTTGATTGGGTTCAGCATGAACTTACAAATGAGCTCCTGGGTGACTGGGATGGCCATTTTGTTAGACACACACAGGTCTGATAGGTAGTCCAGGAACCTGAACACACACACACACACACACACACACAAACACACACACACACACACACACTCCAGACAGTGAGTCCAGTAATCAGAACACAGAGAACTTGGACAACCCCACTGGCAACGCCATTGACAGTGTGGATGTGCGGAAACCTGTGTGTGTGTGTGTGTGTGTGTGTGTGTGAGTCAGACCTGGGCTCCCTGTTGCGTCGCAGCAAGTTGACGAAGGTCTCGATCTCCTTGGAGGTGATGTGCTTCTCGAGCAGCTTGCGGTTGTTGTGGAGCAGAGCTGTGATGGTGTCCTCTGCCAGGATCTCGTAGCCTATCTGGGACTGCATGATGGAGAACTTCTTGGCTATGTACTCCTAATAGGAGGGGAGACACAGCAGAGTTCAGAACGCGGCGATGGACAATGTGGAATTCAAGTAGAGGTGAAGAGCATGAACACAGGGGGAGGAACGTCAGGGTGGAGATGTGATCGGCTGGACAACAGCTGCTTCCGGGAGGTGGAGGGAGCAAGATGGAGGGATAAGATGAAGGGTGGAGGGTGGAACGGGATGGAGGGTGGATGGGAGGAAGACGGGGAGGGGCAGGGCGAGGCGGCAAGAGGGGAAGCAGAAGGACAGGGCAGGTGGTGCAGGAGGTGCAGGTGGTACAGGGGGTGCAGGGGGTGGGGTGCAGGTGGTGCAGGTGGTACAGGTGGTGCAGGGGGTGCGTGCCTGGTTCTTGCGGTAGTCCTGTTGAGAGTGTCTCAGCAGCCTGTAGCAGAGGGACAGCAGGTACTTGAAGGGGGCGTAGCGCTGGTCTCCCAGGTCCTCCAGCTTCAGCATGGGACCATCACCCTGATCTGTGAACGGAGCCTTCAGGATGCCGAAGATCTGCAATCACACACACACACGCACTGACAGTCTGCATGTCCGAGTCCTGCTCCTACTCCAGTACTTGTACGTGCCTCTATGCTGTGAGCTTTGTCCTGGTGTACGTGTACCTGACCAAGGGGGTCAGGTGGCTGAGCGGTTAGGGAATCGGGCTACTAATCGGAAGATTGCCGGTTAGATTCCGGGTCGAGGCCAATGACGTTGTGTCCTTGGGCAAGGCACTTCACCCTACTTGCCTCGGGGGAATGTCCCTGTACTTACTGTAAGTCGCTCTGGATAAGAGCGTCTGCTAAATGACTAAACGTACCTGTGTGGTGTAGGACATGGCTCACCTGCGCTAGAATGTTCTGCTCCCTCATCAGTTTCTGCCTCTCCCTGTTGGGGTTGGAGATGACCACGGAGAGGACGTCCTGGCCGTTGTTGGGCACCTCGCACACGAAGAAGATCATGTCCTCCAGGAGCTTGGTCACGAACCTGACCAGAGAGAGGGAGCCAGGAACATTGGATGAATCTCACGGTTGTCAGAAGATTTCGTTCATGGTGTGGTGACCTTCACCTTCTTACGGTACCTCCTCTCATTCTGGGCTATGTTGCCATGGCGCAGCTTTTTGACTGTGGACTCCAGGACCTTGTTGGCGTCGTTGGCAAAGTCCAGGTCCCGGACCTCGGACAAGGGGACAGACCTGATGGCGAAGGCCTCCTTGTCCTCCTTAGTGGGGCAGGTGCCAATCTGAGAGGAGGAACACAGTAGCATGCAGTAGCTGTGCTGGTGTGTTCCAGAGTGCATGTTCTGGTGTGTGTGTGTTCTGGTGTATGCGTGTGTATGTGTGTGTGTGTTCCAGAGCACGTGTCTCGGTGTGTAAGTGTGACCTTGAGCATGACAGGCCGCTCCTCCTCTAGGTCGATGGGGACGTTGGTGCTGGTGACCCAGGTGTTGGTGCACAGGTGCCTCAGCCTCACGTACGAGTTCCTGCCAGGGGCGCCGCACACACCGCACACACACACCACCGCACACACACACACACACACCCCACCGCACACACACACACCAACGCACACCCCAAGCACACCACACACACAACCCACACACACACACACACACGTTTTTCTATGTTCCTTTATTTGCAGCTGGATGTTAAGGTCATGTGTTAGTGCCTGCTTGTGAGAGTGTGTGTGTGTGTGTGTGTGTGTGTGTGCCCTTGCGCCTGTGTGTGTGTGACTGACCTAGGCACCAGACAATCAGCCCTCTGCAGTGTGGTGGCGTCCAGCTCAAACAGGGAGGCGATGTCGTTGCCATGGGGAACAGACACCAGGGTGTAGGCAATCTTCTCTGCCGCCTGACGCTTTCTCTTGGAGAACACGATATCCGTCTCAGTCTGCATCACGCGCGCACGCAAACACCCGCACACGCACAGACACACACACACACACACACAGTCACACACAGGGGAAATCAGTGTAGAACCAGGTCTAATCAGGGATGTGACCTAATCAGGAGGAGGCTCACAGAGAGAACATCAGGTAGATCCTAGGGAGGACAGAATTGTACCCTACTGTAGCTGCTCCACTGGAAGACATTGAAACATGCACCTTGTGGAATCCTAATTGGACATGGTGTTAGGGGATGGGCTGCTTGCTTGTTGTGACTACAGGACATAATGGGCTCTGAATGTCAACGGATCTCCTCTCCTCTTCACTCCTCTCCTCTCCCCCTCCTCTCTTCCTGTCCTCTCCCCCTCTCTCTTCCTGTCCTCTCCCCCTCTCTCTCCCACTCCTCTCCCACTCCTCTCTTCCTCTCCCACTCCTCTCTCCCCCTCTCTCTTCCTCTCCTCTCCCCTCTCTTCCTCTCCTCTCCCCCTGTTCCTCTCCCCTCCCCGTCCTCTCTTCCTCTCCTCTCCCCCGCTGTTCCTCTCCCCTCCCCCTCCTCTCTTCCTTTCCTCTCCTCTCCCCTCTCTTCCTCTCCTCTCCCCCTCCTCTCCCCCTCTGTTCCTCTCCCCTCCCCCTCCTCTCTTCCTCTCCTCTCCCCCTCCCCCCCTCCTTTCCGCCCCCCTCCCCTCCCTGACTCACCTCACCACTGGCAGCACCACAGGAGAGCAGACAGCACGTCTCAGCCCTCCCTTCCTGCCCCCCCCCCCCCTTCACAGGGCACCCCCACACAGATGTTATGTAAGGGGCCCCCCAGTGTGTCTGAATGTGAGTGTGTGACTGGTGTGATAGCTGCTGGTTGTTTCAGAGACTGAGTGTGTTTGTGTGTGTGTGTGGGGGGGATGTGTGTGTGTGTGCGTAAGTGTGTGCAAAAGGTGGCTTAGAGCTCACAGAACAGAGGGGATATAGATGATTCAGTAAGCTTGAAAGTGCGTGAGTGCGTGAGTGTGTGGCAGTGTGTGTGTGTGTGTGTGTGTGTGTGTGTGTGTGTGTGTGTGTGTGTGTGTGTGTGTGTGTGTGTGTGTGTGAATGTGTGCGAGCTGGTGGGATTGCGTAATCACAGCGTGGCAGAGTGGAAGGAAGGAGGAGGGCTTGGAGACGGGCAGACAATACGGTTGAGGCAAACACTTAAAAGCACACACCTAAGCACACCACACAACGGTTTGTGTGTGTGGGTGTGTGTGCGTGTGAACATAAGGCATGGCATCGGTGTCTTCATAGACTCACATCTCCTTTAGAGTCGATGCTATCGTCCCGGAAATCCGGATTCACCTGCAACAGAAGACGTGGGTCAATACGGCACACATACTGCGGTTGATCTAAATAGAGATCATGTCTGTTCCAGTGTTGATGGAGCTGCCGTTTCAGCAGGCCTGCCGTGATAACCACGTTAACACTGCCATCTACAGCTCAGCCCCTGCAACCTCAGCCCAGCCCTTCCTCCCCTGCCAAGCTTCACACTTCTCAGGTCTGGCAACAGCTCTAGGTAGTATGGCAACAGCTCTAGGTAGTATGGTAACAGTTCTAGGTAGTATGGCAACAGCTCTAGGTAGTATGGTAACAGTTCTAGGTAGTATGGCAACAGCTCTAGGTAGTATGGCAACAGCTCTAGGTAGTATGGCAACAGCTCTAGGTAGTATGGTAACAGTTCTAGGTAGTATGGCAACAGCTCTAGGTAGTATGGTAACAGTTCTAGGTAGTATGGCAACAGCTCTAGGTAGTATGGCAACAGCTCTAGGTAGTATGGCAACAGTTCTAGGTAGTATGGTAACAGCTCTAGGTAGTATGGTAACAGTTCTAGGTAGTATGGTAACAGCTCTAGGTAGTATGGCAACAGCTCTAGGTAGTATGGTAACAGTTGTAGGTAGTATGGTAACAGTTCTAGGTAGTATGGCAACAGCTCTAGGTAGTATGGCAACAGCTCTAGGTAGTATGGTAACAGTTGTAGGTAGTATGGTAACAGTTGTAGGTAGTATGGTAACAGTTCTAGGTAGTATGGCAACAGCTCTAGGTAGTATGGTAACAGTTCTAGGTAGTATGGCAACAGCTCTAGGTAGTATGGTAACAGTTCTAGGTAGTATGGTAACAGTTCTAGGTAGTATGGTAACAGCTCTAGGTAGTATGGTAACAGCTCTAGGTAGTATGGTAACAGCTCTAGGTAGTATGGTAACAGTTCTAGGTAGTATGGTAACAGCTCTAGGTAGTATGGTAACAGTTCCAAGTACATTGTTAACAGTTATTTGGTACATTGACAACTATCAACCAGCATGGTCTCATTTAAAAGTGTTCTTCCTGACACACTATTAAGTTGTACCATGTGACTCTGCCTTTGTACTGGTGCATAGTGCAGTGACTCCACTGAACGGCTTCACAAGCAGGTTCTCCCTGTGCTACAGCGAGAGTATTCAAATGAGACATACTCAAATGTAACCAAAGAATCCTCACTGGCAATGAACAGTAACGGTTCATGAACTATGTAAACATGGCATTTGACATTACTTTACATATGTATAAACACACACATGTACACAATTTCTTTGGATTTGAAATAATCTGTGGTCTTCCCAAGGTGTGTGACTTACTTGGGCAGCGAGGTAGTTTCCAGTGGCCAGGTGTTTGAAGCGGAAGAGGCTGTTCCACTGTCCGGCCCCTCCTCTACAGGGGTCATAGTGCACAACCTGAGATGGGGACAGATCCCAACACAAGCGTTCAAATGCAAATTAAGCCGAAACATTCCCCCCTTTTCACAGTCATGTTACGGTGCATCACACAAAGCTGCCAGTGTACTGCACAGCCCATGGAGGGGATTCCCATGTTTGAAGCAGTGTCCCTCAAACACACAATGAGCTTCTGTGTGGAGAAATCTCGGTTTTATCTGCAAGGTTCAGTTTTGTGCTCCCAAGGATTTGGATTCACACACCTCCCTTACCCAGAGGTTCATATACCTCCGTTTCCCCCCAAATACTTATCATTCAGAGCTCTCTACCTCTATTTCCCAGAGTGCTTTGGAGCTGGTAGCGGACGTGGCTGACTGCCTGAGGGTGGTTCTCAGGAAAATGTGTTGTTGGCCCCTGTGCTCATCACATGTCAGGAATTTTTCCTGCTCCGCATGGAACAGCCGCACTACGTCACCCTGGACGACAACACACATGTACATAAACACAGACACAATCAACAAATCCATAAAAAAAAAATATTTAAACAGTGGTGTTTTACGCATTGTCTTAAACCCTTACTCCAATACCAATTGACCCCAGGGAGAGATGAAGAGGAAAGTCTCAAATGAGTTGAGCCTAAACATAGGCTCAAGACACCTACCCCTTTGAGGACAGTCTCCTTGTAGTCACTGAACTTCATGAACAAGGTAACCTTCCAGCTGGTATTGCAGTTTACAGCGTTCACCTGTGGGGGCAGTAGCGAGGAGCAGAAAGACAGATGCAACGTGTTCACCAAAGCAAGTCCATAGTCAACGGCTGTTTATTGCGTTGGCTTAGAAAGTTTTGCCTGATTCTCGTTGGGTCAACTAAATAAATCAAAGTGAATGAGTCTGACCTCTTTACAACCAGGGTTGTCTAGCAGCTCAATGTTGCTGGCATGGAGAGGCTGCCCTGCGTTCACAGGCATCAGAACCACCTTGTCCCCCACCACGACCTAGGAGACATCCACACAGCACAGTCACAACCCATGAGGAGACCTGGGGGAACCTGGAAACCCATCAAGAAACCAAACGTGGGGTTCATGGAAAACCTGGCAACCCATCAAGAAACCAAACGTGGGGTTCATGGAAAACTTGGCAACCCATCAAGAAACCAAACGTGGGGGTTCATGGAAAACCTGGCAACCCATCAGACGACTCTGGATTGGAGAAGAGAGACTCTGACAACCTGCACTTTTCACACACAAAAGTGAAAGTCAAACATGGACCCATGCAACAGGTTGCTGATCCTATTGCACATGAGCGGTGTGTGTGTGTGTTGCTGTGGGACGACAGTGCGCTACAGTACATGAGAAGCAGGAGGAAGAGCGGGGCTTGCACGCCGGTGCAGTCATGCTGGGCGTGGTGGACTGAGGTCTCAGCAGCAGTGACAAGGTGTCAACATTGTTGCCGTAAACCTCAGGGTAGACAATCTCTCCCTTCCCATCCATGTCCCAGACTGCCTCTTAACTTCTGTACCCGCCAACCTTACAGTTTGCAGCTCAGGGGAGGAATGAGTCAGGATGCCACACTCAGACGGCTCGTTTCAACAGCGTACAGAAGGCTGACACATGCAATAGAGACATGTACTGACATGCTGTAACAGTGTCTATCTGTGACTAGCCTCACAACACACAACACCATGCAATTCAGACCAGTACCTTCAACCATAGGATCCTGGAGCAATGAGAGAGGAAAAACCAGTTGAGCCATTTCATTATTCCAAGAGGAAATACAGGAGAAATTACTGAATATCACTGACACACACACACCTATGGTAATTTCAATATGTTGCAAAGTAAACAGGGAAACCTTGTTCAGAAAATAAGCGGCTTGGTTAAGTGATGATGACATTAAACAAGTATAAAAGCATGTTCAAAGGCATCCGAGATTATTAGTTTAAAAGGTCAAGTTTAACCCCCAAACCAACATATTTTTCCTCTTACCTATAGTGCTATTTATCCATTTAGATTGTTTTGGTGTGAGTGACAGAGTTTTGGCGATATCCGCACAAGACAAGCCCAATTGATTGACATTATATTAGAGAGAAGGCAGACCTCTCTACAGCCGATATATCCAAACCGTGGCAAATTACAGCCAAACAATCTAGATGGCTAAATAGCACCACAGTTAAGGGGGGGGGATATTTGGGGTGTACTGTCCCTTTAAGGCAGTCCTGCCTGTGTGTATGTGTGTTTGTGAATGCTGGTGTGTGTTAACATGTGCCCTTACATTGTCCCCCTCGCTCCGTAGCTTCCAGAAGGGCTGGATGTAGAACCAGGATCCCTCGTTTCCAGCGGGGTCCAGGGACACCCGCATGGCGTTCTTCTCCAGCAGAGCGGGCAGCCGTTTGTTCACAGTCAGGTACTTGTTACTCTTGATGTGAAGCAGCTGCCATGACAGGAAGACCCAGTTACTCACAGTTGCAATCATATTTATCTTATGGTCACAATCTGATTCTTCTCTATGTATTTTGCATTTTCCATGCAATGTCAGAAAAAAATGGTGTATTGCTTCATTTAAAGAACTATTATTAGTTTTATTTCTTCCCTCAGATTAGCTAAAGTGGTTAGATCATATCACCTTCTACATTTTCAAACCAACGCCCTCTTTTTCTGCATAGGCCATCCAAAACACCCAGGCTTTGGCCTCAAAACACCACACCCACTAAATGTGAGTGTCCTCTCAGTTAACGGCCAAAGATCTAGATATAATGGCTACATCTGTAGCAGAGACAGCAACAACAGCCTCCATCTGTAGCAGAGACAGCAACTACAGCCTCCATCTGTAGCAGAGACAGCAACTACAGCCTCCAAGCTGTAGCATAGACAGCAACTACAGCCTCCATCTGTAGCAGAGACAGCAACTACAGCCTCCATCTGTAGCAGAGACAGCAACTACAGCCTCCATCTGTAGCAGAGACAGCAACTACAGCCTCCATCTGTAGCAGAGACAGCAACTACAGCCTGCATCTGTAGCAGAGACAGCAACTACAGCCTCCATCTGTAGCAGAGACAGCAACTACAGCCTGCATCTGTAGCAGAGACAGCAACTACAGCCTGCATCTGTAGCAGAGACAGCAACTACAGCCTCCATCTGTAGCAGAGACAGCAACTACAGCCTCCATCTGTAGCAGAGACAGCAATTAGAGCCTCCATCTGTAGCAGAGACAGCAACTACAGCCTCCATCTGTAGCAGAGACAGCAACTACAGCCTCCAAGCTGTAGTAGAGACAGCAACTACAGCCTCCATCTGTAGCAGAGACAGCAACTACAGCCTCCAAGCTGTAGCAGAGACAGCAACTACAGCCTCCAAGCTGTAGTAGAGACAGCAACTACAGCCTCCATCTGTAGCAGAGACAGCAACTACAGCCTCCAAGCTGTAGTAGAGACAGCAACTACAGCCTCCAAGCTGTAGTAGAGACAGCAACTACAGCCTCGCTTGGAGGATGAAGTGCTTCCATGTGCCACTCGTTATTACAAGTTGTTAAAATGACTCGGGAGGCGCGGAAAGGCGGGGGGTGTACCTGGACAACCTTGCTGTATTTGACCACCTCGCCCAGGAGCTTCTTGTTCTCCGTCTCATTTTGCTTTTGTTCCAACTCTGCTGCATGCTGGGAAATCAAAAACATTGTGTTGTGTGGGATCTGTCAATCATTTGCTCTTCCTGCACTTTTGTGTCAGTCACTTGTTTGGTATTTAGCAGACTTCTGAAAATGTGCCGATACCCTGGACTATAAAAGATTGACGAAATGGAAGAAACAAACAAATAAACAAATATGCTAACTTGTCTGGGGTTACGAAGGAGACGTTTACACCTGTACCTGTAATTTCTTGAACAAGTCTCCATCCGTGTTGTTGTGGCCCTGTTTACCCTGCTTGGCCTTCCAAAACTGCTTCTGAGCCGAGTACCTGTTCATGGGACATACCTTGAACAGGCAGTCTGAATGGGTGGGGAAAGAAATTGTGAGGGAGAATAGATGGATGGGGGGGTGAAAGAGGGAGGGGAGAGAGAGAGAGAGAGAGAGAGAGAGAGAGAGAGAGAGAGAGAGAGATGAGATGAGGGAATAGGATGGAGACAGGAGAGTGTCACTTTAACATTCAGAGTTCTTGTCCAATGTCTGTGGTTAACTATGGATGTTTGCTCACTTGAAGCTTGTTCAGTCAGTTTAACACCTACTTCAACCACAATGGGCGGTTACAACAACACAGGGAGCAAATGCACCACTCAGCCTTGGCTGTGTGTGTGTGTGTGTGTGTGTGTGCGTGTGTGCGTGTGTGCGTGTGTGCGTGTGTGCGTGTGTGTGGGCGTGCGTGCGTGCGTGTGTGTATGCGTGTGTGTGTGCGTGTGTAGTGTGTGTGTGGGTGTGCTCACACAAGAATCTCAAATGTAACCTTGGTAAGCTATTAGTACAACTAACCTCTCATGCTAACAGCAGACGATGCAATAAGAACAAGAGAATCACTAAGGCTTGAGGATTCTGAGTTCTGGGTTAAGTAGTTGAGATGATGCTATTGGTGCACTGTGTACTTGGTACCACTTTAACACTGTCGGAACTGTGCCCTTTTGACTATCGTCTGCACCCACTATAAGTACTATTTATAGGTTGCTTTGGAAATGCATAGCATAAGAAAAACATTTCATGTAGTAAAAATGGCCTTAGTGATTGACGTGTTCATTACAGTTCATGTATTACATACAATGTAGGGACAGTCTATATTTTGGAAGCATGGATGCAGAGGAAGACTGACAGGACCACAGCCAGTCTCTCACCTCGAAACTTCTTGGGAGGGTTGGTCAGGTCCCCGGCCTCTGGCTGCACCACACAGCGGTCATCTACAAGCCTGGACACAACACAGAAGCACACCAGAGCTTGGTCAAGCACCTGTGGTCACACAGTTGTAGGTACAAATAAAAACAATGTATCGACATGGTTATATGATTTCGCAACAGCCATTTAGTTCTCGAGTTAATAAAGAAGTCAAACATTGTATGTGAGAGAGCATAATCTCCAGGGTTAGGGGATGGTCATATCTTGTTAACACAACCTTGAGCTTCCTCGTTGCCGCGTACATGTATCCCTGTTGTCAAGGGCATACAAGGTAT
This sequence comes from Osmerus mordax, assembly GCF_038355195.1. NCBI lineage: Eukaryota > Metazoa > Chordata > Actinopteri > Osmeriformes > Osmeridae > Osmerus > Osmerus mordax. Next base: position 19,609,243 of record NC_090053.1, read on the forward strand.
TGCCAAATTCTTTATTACCACAAAAGTAAAAATAGCAGCCTCAGCAAATACATGTAGACACACTTTGGGCTTCGGTTACCATGACAGCAGTGGTATGAGGGGTTTCCTGGTAGAGCGGCAGGGGCCCGAGTCCACAGGAAGACCTAAAGGTCTGTTTTAGTCTGATAGGCACATTCTGACAGTTGCATGGAATGGCTTCCCTGCTTTTCACAAACCATTAACCTTGTTGGGGTCATTTCATGAACAGGTTCCTAGGCTTAGCTGGGGTTGGTTAACTTAACAGTAACGGTAGCGGTGGCACTGTCTGACCAGGCCAGACCAGGCCGTCTGCTAGGTCAGCATGCTGTGACCAATCACGCGCCAGACAGTCCTGGGTTCCACTTGAACAGGCCCCGGTTCCTGCATTTCCAGCTGGGTCCAACGGAAACAATGTTCTTCATTCTAGACAGACTGGGCCCCCATCACAGATTCGCCACTCAGATACACACACACACACACACAATATCTGAGGTTTCTGTGTGTGTGTGTGTGTGTGTGCGCGTGTGTGTCCAGGGGGGATAGAACACTTTGAGGAATACTAAATCCCCAAGAGTGTGGGCCGCCAGAATAATCTCATGACCTTGACCCACTATTAAAACAATATTTACTGAAAGCTTATCTTCTCCCTCCACACTTCTGAGGCTTTACTAATCACTTCACCTCCCCTCCAGTCCAGCAGCATACAGGGGACATGCATCACTTCACCTCCCCTCCAGTCCAGCAGCATACAGGGGACATGCATCACTTCACCTCCCCTCCAGTCCAGCAGCATACAGGGGACATGCATCACTTCACCTCCCCTCCAGTCCAGCAGCGTACAGGGGACATGCATCACTTCACCTCCCCTCCAGTCCAGCAGCGTACAGGGGACATGCATCACTTCACCTCCCCTCCAGTCCAGCAGCGTACAGGAGACATGCATCACTTCACCTCCCCTCCAGTCCAGCAGCGTACAGGGGACATGCATCACTTCACCTCCCCTCCAGTCCAGCAGCGTACAGGGGACATGCATCACTTCACCTCCCCTCCAGTCCAGCAGCATACAGGGGACATGCATCACTTCACCTCCCCTCCAGTCCAGCAGCATACAGGGGACATGCATCACTTCACCTCCCCTCCAGTCCAGCAGCATACAGGGGACATGCATCACTTCACCTCCCCTCCAGTCCAGCAGCATACAGGGGACATGCATCACTTCACCTCCCCTCCAGTCCAGCAGCGTACAGGGGACATGCATCACTTCACCTCCCCTCCAGTCCAGCAGCGTACAGGGGACATGCATCACTTCACCTCCCCTCCAGTCCAGCAGCGTACAGGAGACATGCATCACTTCACCTCCCCTCCAGTCCAGCAGCGTACAGGGGACATGCATCACTTCACCTCCCCTCCAGTCCAGCAGCGTACAGGGGACATGCATCACTTCACCTCCCCTCCAGTCCAGCAGCATACAGGGGACATGCATCACTTCACCTCCCCTCCAGTCCAGCAGCATACAGGGGACATGCATCACTTCACCTCCCCTCCAGTCCAGCCGCTTACAGGGGACATGCATCACCTCCCCTCCAGTCCAGCAGTGTACAGGGGACATGCATCACTTCACCTCCCCTCCAGTCCAGCAGCATACAGGGGACATGCATCACTTCACATCCCCTCCAGTCCAGCAGCATACAGGGGACATGCATCACTTCACCTCCCCTCCAGTCCAGCAGCATACAGGGGACATGCATCACTTCCCCTCCCCTTTTCCTGGTCTTCTCTGATAGTTTAGGCTGGTTATGGGTGCTGCTCTGTGGGCTTTTGGAAAGTTCTTCATAGAGGGCTATCAGCACCTATTGAGCTTTACATGTATTCAGGACTCAGAACTCCTCCACCACTGGAAGATTGGGAGGCACCTTTTCCTCTCCTTTTATGCTCTGCTTCATACAGAGCTGGTAGAATTATCGGTGATTCCAGCCAACTCATTTTCTACTGCCGTCCAGGCATTCAGGGCAGCCCAGACTTCTGTCTGACTTTGAAAAGCTCCTCCTCCCCGCTCCTCCATATCCGTATCCCAGTCAAACCGAGGTGAGAAACAATTGAGCAAAATAGGATGTCGAACCAAGTGTTGGAACAACCAAACAGGAAAGGATAAATGTCCATTAAGCTTATAAATGAGTAACCTTAAGTTCCTGCTGAGTGCTGCAGGGTGTGAGGGCCTGGCGGGCAGCAGAGCCCAACTGGTGTTTCAAAACAGCCGTTTCTGCACCCAGGTTAAATATGAACCAGCCGTATTTCAGACTGACAGGATATTGGACAAGCTCATTACGGCTCCATAACCTTCTGGCCTAGACAATTTCCCAACCTCTGGGTTCCTTTATCAGCGTGTGACCACCAAGATGTAAAGAAAGCAGTTAAAAAAATGTTGTTCTCAGAAAACTACTGTGAGAATTCTGGAGCTCCCTGGTCAGTGTTGTTGGTGATGTCACAGTCTACAGGTATTTCCCCATGTAGGGCACTTGCCTGTTGCTCCAGACCACTTTCTAGGTTAACAGTAACATTCAAAATGCAGAGAAGACTATAACATTGACCAAGCATGCTAAACTCAATAGGCTCTCCTTCGGCAAACATGTCTTCTACGTAAAAACCATAACCATGTCTAAAGCAAACTCATGAATACAATGGTAAAATCTAAATGACAAGATAACAGATGGAATGATAAACATCCCTCAACGGTTGCAAGCCCAACGTATTCATCAACCTGTAAAAGCTTCCTCTAATTACATCCACAAATCATCCTTTGCCTGTAATTTTTCAACTAACGTCAGGCTTAGAAAAAAAAACGTGAGGGCACACTTTGGGGGGGTGGGGGGGGGGAGAAGCAACGGACATTTCGGACGCAACTGACAAGTGCAGATATCACAGGTACTGTGATACTCGTATAGCAACAATGGTTGCTTTGCAACACAGACAGATTTGCTTCATCCTTGAATGAAAGTCTCCGTGCAGTAATACCACAGCTACAACGTCAACAGGGTGAGAACCTGTTGTACTTATCAGGTGGTTTAAGGAAGTTCAGATAAGGACAGGAGAATGAACCATTGCATTAGAGCAGCCTTCTGGAAACTCTGTTTGTAGTGGGAGGTGTGAGCTCATGGACACAGATTTGAGGTTTCTTCATTATCATATGTCAACATGAACTCAGTCAGTATAGGCTTGATGGTGTTATAGAGGGTTTTTACAAATCCTCATCAGCTGCTACTGAGGTACTCCCCTGGCAGAACATCCAGGTGTTCGTGTGAGACAAGAACCGAAACGTCTCACCTCTAAGAAGCACCGGCCAACTGCTACTTTTGAGACCAGAGCCTCCAGATCCCAGAGAGCACTTGGGCTGGAGAGCCCGGCACAACATGAGTCACTGGGGAAGCTCAGTGCAGCCCCTCAGGAAACATGCACAAAGTTCTCTATTAAACAGACTTTGCATGCAGCGTCAATGTGGTCAGGCTGGATTTGCATGATTCCTGTCCTGTCCTGCTCGAACGCCTCAGGAAAACACGACAGGTGTTGGGAAACCAGCGATGGGAGTTGCTAAAGCAATGTTTTGAACCCTCCCTTTTGGTGTGACCAACAAGCTCCTCTGACTGTACATTCCTTATCATGGGGTACTCCGTTCCTGAAGGGTTTCACCACACCCACCAGTTGTAACCAAACAAAACCAGCATATCAACCTGATAATTAGCTCTCCAGGAACAAGGTCACATGCTTCTGCTCTGACGCTATGGTTACCCAGACAGGGAGAAGAAATCAACCCTGCCACGCACTAGAGCTGGAAAAAACTTTGGCACACTGGCTGGTCTGTTTTGAAGCACAGTTGCACACCACAAGCAAAAGAGTATGCGAGGGGGGGGGGGGGGGGGGGGGGAGTGTCTGCAGTGAAACGTAAAGGCCAGAGGGCACAGAGGGGCCTGGAGCCAACACATTCTACTGCATCGGTTCTGCACAGGAACAGAGGAGCTACAGGAAACACAGCTCGTCTGTGTGCCACTCCATGGAGACGGCGAAGAGCGTGCTGCTGGTGTTATGGCCAACTGCCGTGCTCCTGGTGTTATGGCCAACTGCACAGTGTGGGTTTTCATGAACTTTCATGACACAGCTGACCGATCCCTTCCTGCATATCTGGCATTATACACCCCAACACTGTGTAGCTTTGTCTCATCTGGCCTTATGAAAGTAGCATGCATGCGGCTTAGTGTGGAATACACCCGTCTTCCACTCATTTCTGCACAATTACATGGTGCAGTAAATGGTATAACCTACTAAATGTGTGGGGTTGTTGGAAGGTAATTTATGTACATTTTGACCTCCATTTCAAAGTTTCACCACTACATGTAGGATCAAATTTGCAGATCACATTTAACTAACTTGTTTTACTTAAACTAACCTAAACACATTTCTAAAGCACAATATTGTGGTGAAATGAAATGTATAACTGTCATTGGCACAGATACCTCTGCTATATAGCGGAGAAAGCTTTGAAGCAAGTTCAGTTGCCTTTGTCACTCAGTTTTACATTCCTCCTGTGTTTGCGTAAAAGTGAGGCTTGGCGGCATGATTTCCTTGAAGATGCAATCACTGCGTTTAAGGCCTTGGATCGGAAGTTAAGACTCCGACGTCTCATCGGAGCAAATGACACTAGTGAAAGTCATGCCGTAACGCCTATTGAAAGTTCGAGAAATTAAACTAGCCTTGGCAACTCAAATTATCAGTGTATTTCTGACTGACGGTTAGTCCAAATAATGTGGGTAAACCCACAAGGACGACCTACCCCAAAGTGCTGATGAACCCGCTGACAGAGCCTTCCGCGTAAAGAGACACAATGTCTCCAATGTGGAGAAAACTGGACCTGTTGTCTGACATTTTTCGGTCTACTTCAATCTCGAAGTAAATTTCCCAGTCAGAGCGACATGCGGTTCTTCTTGATTAGAGGAAATTGTCTCCACTGACACGTTGTATCAATCCATGAAACTCTCGCTTTTGATACGTCAAATTGCTATTATGAATGCACAGAAACGCGTCATCTTCGAAAATAATTACTACTGGACTGACGAGTAAAGCGGAGAAGCTAATATCAAACTTTGACGTTAGTCTGGACTGACTGTCTTTTTACTCATGTATCCAAAGTCTTCCTGTATGACAGACTGCTTCTCTTTCACATCCACTTTAGGGGTGGAGACTGGATCTGTCGGAGTTGCAGAGCCTATCCCCTTCTGCACGGTGTAAAGTTGTGCAATGTGCATAATGGCATATGCTAAAACAAGATTTTCATGCCTTTGTTTTCAGAATGCAGGGAAGCTCACATTGTTCTTTCAACAATTACCAGAACCTAAGAACTTGACTGGTATATATGTTTATGGAGTGGGGTCGGCTATATCTTATTTGTAGGCCTATGACGTAAAACGTATATAATGAGAACCGTTAATGTTGAATTTTCAAGTAATATGCTACATAGATTACATAATGATTTTAGTCATAGGTCAACCGTCTGGTCTATTTTTGGTCAAGCAAAGAAGAAAACGTGTTTTTGTTGGTCTGCGTGGTTATGCGATTTTGCTCCTAATGGGTATTGGATAAGAGGCCCTTCAAATATATGATTACTGGTGAGGTTACAATAGCTGGCCACAGAGGGAAGGCTTTGGGTAAACATTCGACTCAGTTAAGTACACAAATCGACAGCCTCAAGTCATCATAGAAACATGAGCAGACTTCTCATTTGCATACAACGATTGCATGATCGTATCTTTGTATTAGTCTCCCTCTGGCGGTCAGGTTTAGAAAGCACACCTGCCGCAGAACATTCAACATTGTAGCAACGGACATTGGCTGGCTGTGTCTTAGAGGTGCACACTGTTAGGAGCAGGGCTCTCAAGTTGTTTAACTTTAAAGTTTGGCGTAAGATTACCATACATGTCAACGTTTGGGTTGGGTCTGCCTGCGCCTTTCCCATTAATTGTATATAGCGGGACAAGTTATCCATTACTTCTCAGCATGAGAAATGGTTGAAATGCGTGAGATATACAAGGTGTTTGGGCCTCACGTGAGAGCGCGATACGTGGCTGAAATGCTTGAGTCTCACGGCGAATGCGTGAGATACATGTACATGTTGTAGACATCCTGTTTACTTTAATGAAAACAGTTCTTCTCGACAGTTTGTTGTTATGCACATGCTCTTAAATAAGTGTGGTCCGCCTAAAGGCAAGTGTCTAGTAGGGGATACAATTATTTATAACCACTAGGCCTACCAATCTGTCATCCTATCCTCTCGGTCTTTAAATCTCTCACACACACACGCTGCACCCCAATCCCTACCATCACTCCGCCACAAGAGCACACACCTTAATTGGGGGAGTCAGGTGGCTGAGCGGTTAGAGAATCGGGCTAGTAATCAGAAGGTCGCTGGTTCGATTCCCGGCCGTGTCAAATGACGTTGTGTCCTTGGGCAAGGCACTTCACCCTACTTGCCTCGGGGGGAATGTCCCTATACTTACTGTAAGTCGCTCTGGATAAGAGCGTCTGCTAAATGATTAAATGTAATTGCCCTGGCTCGATGATGCTTTGACAACAGCTTCTATCATGCAGCATTGTTGTCCGTCCCTCCCTGACACCAACAAAAAGTGGTCTCTTTTCAGTCTGTGTGGGATGTCACTACAATTTTCCTTTAAACTCTTTAATTCCTCTCGTTTATATTTTTGATACGACAGCCTTAATCACATACGTAATCCGTCCAAGGTATTTCCCAAATCTCTCTGAGCTTTGTCCTATGAGTAGGAACAGACGTTGATGCTGCCCCTAGCATTTGGCTGGTTTTCCTCTCGTTGGGCGGGCGGTCACAGATCAACCTTCAGCCCTCCCCAGCAGTCGCTAAAAGCAAGCGGATGATCCGTTGCTACTGAACACCCGACAAGACACAGCAACTTACTGCCGTAAGTAAACAAAGCGTCGCTGTAGTTCCATGCTTACAAACTTGAAAAATGAATGATTGTTTTGAAATAAGATAGCCCACGACGATTATTATTTGATTTAAACTTGGTAGGTAGGCTACCCTTTTTCCCATTCCAACCTTATATTCACCTCGTGGGTTGTCACTATAATCGTTATTGTCCAGGCTACTCAAAAAAGGAGATATGTTGGAGATCCCATCATGTACGTGTGTAGAATATATTATGTTTCGTTGAGACTTGCATTGCTTGAAACCGTCTTTGTTTACGAGTAGGTTGGTCGACAAATCCGAGGTTTCTGAATTTTGTTCAGGTGCTCTTTGTTTCCCACGCTCAACTGTCAAGGCATGACCGAGTTGATACTTTGTCACCGTGTTATAGGCTCGGCTACCCTAGATATGTTAAATCACAAGAGTAGCCTAATCTAAATTAATGTAAAAATGTTAAGTTTTCTGGACTGTTCCATTTTACAGTAAGATATTATCGTACTTGTTCAATACACAAACGGCGTAGGGCTTGAGAAACACCTAGTGTGCTGTATCTTTAAATTGCGCTAACCATTTAGTCTATACGAAACTGCTTTCATACTCCATACCGCTCGCCTCATCACACTAATCTTACGTACATAACTTCACGTTGGAGTTTCTCAACATGGACTAAACTCCGGACAAATCCATTTTAAAAAGATTAGTCTAGGTTTTGACTGAGTGCCCGGATTGTTAATTTGCGTAATAATAGACAAGGCTACAGCTAATAGACTTATTTTTTCATCGTTTCCCAGGTACTTTTTTATAGTTGAACTCTCTTTGGAATGCCCCGGAATCACCTCCTACTTCCAACTCACCTGGGACAGAGGACAGGGACCAGCCTTTTTCTAAAGTCTTAATAGCCTGCAATGACTTTTTGCACAAGATGTCTGAAACTGCACTGAAACAGGTGACTGTGCTGAAGGAGAATGGACAGGATGGAGAGAAAACCTTAGACTGGAGTTATATTGATTGGCACCAGAATGAAGACCTGGTGTCCAAAGGTGTGTCTGAAGTCCAGACGCAAACCACTGCAGGGTCGCGCCAAGACAAGGAGACCCAGACCAGCAACCCTGTCATCATGCACATCGATTTGACTCGGACGAACTCCAAACTCAAACAGAGTCTCTCGTTGGACAGCGACAGCTTAGTGGCTCCTCTGTTCCAGTTCGATCGTCAGGCCCCGGCTCGGATCTCCACCTCGCCCACCCTGAGGAGAATGAGGAGCACGCGGAGGCCCATCATGGACTTCCGGGACTCCATGAGGATGGAGACCACGCAGGAAGAGGCCAGCCTCGGCGACACCTTCTCCCCCATCGGTCCCCTCTCTCCCCCCCACAGGCTGATTTCTCCGCTGGCTGCCAGCCCTCTCTCCGATACAGGAAGCCACCATGACAGTGCACCAGACTCGTCATCCAGCCAGGACAACCCCAGATTTTCACACAGGTCAAAAACGCTGGACAATGGCATGGTTCACACGAGACAAGCGTGTTTAAACGCCCGGCAGAGCTCCAGTAAAGACTGCCTGGACAGGGACGAACAGGTGAGGGGCCTCGACCATGCTCTCCTCCACTGGAGATTTCACTTGGTTATGTTAGACATTTATGAATCGCACACAGAACCAAATGTCCTAATGACTAGGGGAACCTAAATGATGGAGCACCGTGCAGTACCCCAACGCTGAAAGGGTTCGATAGATTTCACCTATTAAACATGCCGTCTGGCCCTGTATGCAGTTGGTACTACACTGTAACATATATCCGACGAACAGCCCTATAGACCAGAGGTCCTATAGACCAGAGGTCAACCCTATAGATAAGATCTTAACTCTATAGATCTGATGTCCTGCAAGTGCTCTCTCCATCCTGGTCGGGGCCTCCTTTCCCCCAGCTCTGCCCCAGACTCCTGTGGTGGCCGCTGACAATGCCAGCTTTAGACAGCAAATGAATCAGCAGTTACATGGCCTGACAGCCCTGCACCAACAGGCTGTGCCCCTGGGAAGGCTCCTCCGTGCCCCCCCCCCCCAATAATAGAAGGGGTCAGCGGGCAACGTAGGAATATAATGGGGAGTGGAGGAGGTGGGGGGCTATTCTTTAGGGCCCAGTATTCACCAGCGCACATTCTCAATAGAGCTTTGACGTTCTCCCCCAAGATCAGACTCATTCAGAATTCAAGCGACCACTTAGAACATTGACTCACTTTGGAAGTTGTTTGAAAGTGATCTATTTAGTCATTTAGCAGACGCTCTTATCCAGAGCGACTTACAGTAAGCACAGGGACATTCTCCCCGAGGCAAGTAGGGTGAAGTGCCTTGCCCAGGGACACAACGTCAGTTGGCATGACCGGGAATCGAACTGGTAACCTTCGGATTACTAGCCCGATTCCCTCACCGCTCAGCCACCTGACTCCCTGATCTAGTAATCTAGGAGGAGGAGGCCTGTTCAGCAGTGATTTAAACAGAGCTACCCTGAGAGTCCTAGATTATAGTTGATTTGATTAGTTCACACAGGATGTTCAGCATAAGCATGTTTACATAAACTGCCGCAATGAAAGAAGTTCAGGTAGGTATGTTCGTATGTACATTGTTCACACGCTTCTAGTCTCATCAAATGGAAAATAGTTCAGTCGTCCCAAAGCTACAGAAGTCAAAATATTATGATGACGTATAATAATGTACTGATTAAGTACTGTCAGGTTTTGATAAATGATACCGTATCTCATGCTGTTTTTTCCTCTCTCGGCAGGAAAATGAGCCATGTCACAAAAGGTAGGTGTGTCTTATTTGAATGTCTTTGCATGCCGACTTGGCCTCCCCAGAAATATCCTCACCTCACCCTGTGTGAACGGCTATTTGCATGGAAATTTGCCTTTAACAGTCTGCCTCGGAACGGTAACTAGTGCACATTAGGGAACGGGGGACAGTGTCAGACCAAAGGCTTTTTGTTTTTGTTGTTTTGAACGGATGAAGCAAAGAGCTCCTCAGCCAAGTTGCCAGTTTGTATCAGAATCTGTTGTTCTGTGGCTGTTTCGCAACATCTTCCATTCAGTGAAATTGGGTTCCCATTAATCCAGGAATGTGTTTGTAGGGAAACATCTCGTGTTCTGATCGGACCTTTGGCCCGAGATGGAGAGCCGTTTCTGCACCGGGAATGAGTGGACCCTGGGCAGAGGAAGCCCCATTGTGCATTCATTGTGCTGGGCCTTTGTTAGCCGGCCCATGAGCTCACGGACTTGAGTTATGAGAGTCCCATGGTTCTGAGTGGACTAGACAAACGCTCATTAGGGCTGTTCTTCCTCTCGCCATCCTCCCTCCTCTTAATGGGCCTCCAGGCTCTTCTCTCTAGTGGTTAATTAGGCAGCTATTGTCCCTACAGTGAAGCACTGGCCCGGGCCCCCGTCCTTGTGGCCTCGCTACAGTAGCCCTCGGACAGGACGGATTAGTTTTTAGGCCTCGTTATTTCACCAAGATTCAGGGGAACAGAGAGGCCCTTTCTGAGCGAGCCCAGTATCTGGGTCCCTGACCACAGAGAGAGCATTCTGAGCGAGCCCAGTATCTGGGTCCCTGACCACAGAGAGAGCATTCTGAGCGAGCCCAGTATCTGGGTCCCTGACCACAGAGAGAGCATTCTGAGCGAGCCCAGTATCTGGGTCCCTGACCACAGAGAGAGCATTCTGAGCGAGCCCAGTATCTGGGTCCCTGACCACAGAGAGAGCATTCTGAGCGAGCCCAGTATCTGGGTCCCTGACCACAGAGAGAGCATTCTGAGCGAGCCCAGTATCTGGGTCCCTGACCACAGAGAGAGCATTCTGAGCGAGCCCAGTATCTGGGTCCCTGACCACAGAGAGAGCATTCTGAGCGAGCCCAGTATCTGGGTCCCTGACCACAGAGAGAGCATTCTGAGCGAGCCCAGTATCTGGGTCCCTGACCACAGAGAGAGCATTCTGAGCGAGCCCAGTATCTGGGTCCCTGACCACAGAGAGAGCATTCTGAGCGAGCCCAGTATCTGGGTCCCTGACCACAGAGAGAGCATTCTGAGCGAGCCCAGTATCTGGGTCCCTGACCACAGAGAGAGCATTCTGAGCGAGCCCAGTATCTGGGTCCCTGACCACAGAGAGAGCATTCTGAGCGAGCCCAGTATCTGGGTCCCTGACCACAGAGAGAGCATTCTGAGCGAGCCCAGTATCTGGGTCCCTGACCACAGAGAGAGCATTCTGAGCGAGCCCAGTATCTGGGTCCCTGACCACAGAGAGAGCATTCTGAGCGAGCCCAGTATCTGGGTCCCTGACCACAGAGAGAGCATTCTGAGCGAGCCCAGTATCTGGGTCCCTGACCACAGAGAGAGCATTCTGAGCGAGCCCAGTATCTGGGTCCCTGACCACAGAGAGAGCATTCTGAGCGAGCCCAGTATCTGGGTCCCTGACCACAGAGAGAGCATTCTGAGCGAGCCCAGTATCTGGGTCCCTGACCACAGAGAGAGCATTCTGAGCGAGCCCAGTATCTGGGTCCCTGACCACAGAGAGAGCATTCTGAGCGAGCCCAGTATCTGGGTCCCTGACCACAGAGAGAGCATTCTGAGCGAGCCCAGTATCTGGGTCCCTGACCACAGAGAGAGCATTCTGAGCGAGCCCAGTATCTGGGTCCCTGACCACAGAGAGAGCATTCTGAGCGAGCCCAGTATCTGGGTCCCTGACCACAGAGAGAGCATTCTGAGCGAGCCCAGTATCTGGGTCCCTGACCACAGAGAGAGCATTCTGAGCGAGCCCAGTATCTGGGTCCCTGACCACAGAGAGAGCATTCTGAGCGAGCCCAGTATCTGGGTCCCTGACCACAGAGAGAGCATTCTGAGCGAGCCCAGTATCTGGGTCCCTGACCACAGAGAGAGCATTCTGAGCGAGCCCAGTATCTGGGTCCCTGACCACAGAGAGAGCATTCTGAGCGAGCCCAGTATCTGGGTCCCTGACCACAGAGAGAGCATTCTGAGCGAGCCCAGTATCTGGGTCCCTGACCACAGAGAGAGCATTCTGAGCGAGCCCAGTATCTGGGTCCCTGACCACAGAGAGAGCATTCTGAGCGAGCCCAGTATCTGGGTCCCTGACCACAGAGAGAGCATTCTGAGCGAGCCCAGTATCTGGGTCCCTGACCACAGAGAGAGCATTCTGACTGGACAGACAGGGACAAGGTGCATTGTGGCACTAGGAGGAAATAAACTGCAATTAACAGTGACCTGTTTTAGGAAGATCCGCATGCAATGCCACACTCACGTTCTGTTGTGTCTCTTAGATGTTGATGAAAGGGGCACTTTTCTCAAAAATCACATTTTCCTCAATCCTCCATATGATGTTGAAATTATAAAAGTGTATAATGCAAACCAATGAGCTTATGGGTCTGTCGTCACATGATTCATTATATAACAGCAGCATCAATCATAAACTATGATTTACTATCCCACATGAAATGCATAGTGGATGGATACCAAAAATAAAATAGAGGATTGTGGTACTTGGTACTGTTTTCTTGGCAACTCAGCCCTGCGTCTGTCTCAGGGCTGTTATGAATCAGGGGATGCAGAGAGGGTTCCGGATCATGGTCCTCTTTAGTGCAGAGAACCAAGGCCATCTAACGACCTCAAGAACTCAGCAGAAGACTGAAGACTTGGCCCTCTCGGCCTAACTGACTTGCACAACGTCAGTCAGGTGTGCATAGCTAGCCCTGTGGCCATACTCTTCTGTGCGTTCAAGTCTGTCAGTTTACTCTTGGTCGACATAAGCCCCAATACAGAAGGTTTCGTTAGAGACAGATGTACTCCATCCAGTGCAGAGCACTGACCTGGGGATGTCCACGAGGGATGTACTCTCCCTGGAACATCCTCTTTTGCTCTAAATGGGTGTTATGAATCACAGCAAAAGAATAAACCAGAACAAAGTACTTCCATGCTATGTTAAATGGTTCCCGTATGTGGGCTGTTGTCACGATGTCATCATCCTAGCGGGAAGTGTAGGTGAGCAGAGCAGCTGGCTGATCTTCTTCAGGGCCTGGTGTCACGTCTAGATAACCTTCAAACACACCATTTATAAGCAAACAGTGTATCCTTAATGTCCTGGGGGGGGAGGGGGGGGTGACATGTTATGGTTGTGTTTGATCTGCTTTCCGTGTCATGGTATCTTCCTTATCTAGAAGGTTTAGTGCGTGTGTGTTCGCTGGGTCATGTGTTCTTTAACGTTTGCATCAGCTTGTAACCCTGGCCCCCAGCTGTCGTTCCAACTAGCAGTGACCGAGTCATGCAGAGAGAGGGATCTGAAGCAGTCAGAAGAATAACCTCAAGCAGAGGCAGAACCAGACCAGCAGGTTGGTGTTGGGTTCACCTAACCCTGCCAACAGGCTGTTCTACCGCTGTAGCTCTCTGCTTTCTTAAGTATATTCCAGAAGGGGGAGTGACAGTAAGAGCTATGTCGCTTTGTCAGGCAAAACATGACACTTTTTTCCGTGACTGTGTTGATATGAAACTTCATTCGAGACTGTACTGGATATGTTGCAACGTATAATGTTACAAATCTGACTTTGAGACGTTGGATGAACAGCTAATGGGTCTTCCGTTTGTCATTGTTCATTAGTCAGTAGTGTTTCCTGAATATTGACACTTGAGATGTCATACAAGGTGTGTTTGTACATTGCCTGCAGGAGGGCCAGTGCTGGACTGGGTTTCTCCTGCTCTGGTCTGCTCTCCTTGTCTGGTATCTCCTAGTTAGCTCCTCTCTCTGGTCCACTCTGCTGGTATCTCCTAGTTAGCTCCTCTCTCTGGTCCACTCTGCTGGTATCTCCTAGTTAGCTCCTCTCTCTGGTCCACCCTGCTGGTATCTCCTAGTTAGCTCCTCTCTCTGGTCCACCCTGCTGGTATCTCCTAGTTAGCTCCTCTCTCTGGTCCACCCTGCTGGTATCTCCTAGTTAGCTCCTTTCTCCGGTCCACCCTGCTGGTATCTCCTAGTTAGCTCCTCTCTCTGGTCCTACCTGCTGGTATCTCCTAGTTAGCTCCTCTCTCTGGTCCACTCTGCTGGTATCTCCTAGTTAGCTCCTCTCTCTGGTCCACTCTGCTGGTATCTCCTAGTTAGCTCCTCTCTCTGGTCCACCCTGCTGGTATCTCCTAGTTAGCTCCTCTCTCTGGTCCTACCTGCTGGTATCTCCTAGTTAGCTCCTCTCTCTGGTCCACTCTGCTGGTATCTCCTAGTTAGCTCCTCTCTCTGGTCCACTCTGCTGGTATCTCCTAGTTAGCTCCTCTCTCTGGTCCACTCTGCTGGTATCTCCTAGTTAGCTCCTCTCTCTGGTCCACCCTGCTGGTAGTCTCCCAGGAGATCTGACATGGCTCTCTCTACTTTGACTCAAGGAAGTAGCGAGACATGCCATGTGTCACTTGGCCTCCAGCATGCTACCTGTAGTCACCTTATGTTACTAAACAACATGCAGTAGCGAAGTGCAAGTTGTATCTCAACAATGTGGAAATGCCAAACAGGAATTCAGTTATTTCCTGAGTTGACTCGGAGAAAGAAACATGGATATCCTGTGTGTATAGCACACGTATGTACAGGCAGACCCCTCTGTGTGTCATAAAACACTGTGATTCATCCAGTTTATTTATTTTAAAAGGACATTACACTACATTGGCCTTCTCTTTTCTCTGCTTTCACAATTCTATTAATAGTTTCCCCCTGTGCACTCTTCTCTTCCTCTCCATCCTCTCCACTATTCTGCGCTTGTCTCTTCCTCCTCTCCCAGACTGCAGGAGCGGAGGCGGAGCTCTGTGGTGGTCAGCCTGCCAGGATTGGACGTTTCCCCTGGTGACCTGTTTGTGTCCAATGGAGTGGCAGACATATTAAACAGCTCCAACTTCTCAGGTTAAACCGCCATCTCTCTACTTCTCTCAGGCACTGTTTTTCTTCCTTTCTTTCTTTTCTTTTCTCTTTTTTTATTGTCTCTCTCTCCCTCTATATCTTTCTTCACCTCCTTTCCCTTCACCTGTCTTTGGCAACGTTGATCCACCCAAACCACAACATACCTATTCCCATTAGGAATGCAGAAATGTTTACTTTTAATGTGTGATGCCATTCCAAGCTTGTGCATCCTTTTGGATGTCTGTCCTTCCTTCACAACCTCAGATATCTTTACATGTACCCAAGAAATCTGGAACCAAGTAGATCCTCTCAATCTTGTTTTTCACATTTTCAACAGATACAAAGAAATCCAAGTGGCCTTTTTCCCGACGGAGCACGGTAGGTTGTTGTGTTGTTTTTGCACTGCGTGTTGTGTGTTCTGGAATGTTCTGTGATGCCCTTCCTTTGCTTCGGCGAGGTGGAATGAACATTGTTCTCTGACCCACTTGTCAGAGCTCATATAGTTTCCCTGTCTATCACAAAGTTCAGTATTACTCAACGCTGTACAAGTGAAAACACCATCCATCTCAAATATTTAGTTGAAGGTTTTTACCCATGTCATATTAATAGAGCAACAAATATTTGAACGTTGCGCTTTATTTGTCATGCATGCACTTTCTCTTTGACAAATGGGCACCCTCATCGCAGAGTGTAAATCAAAGGAATGTTCTAGCTGGCTTTGTTGGTTGTCTCCTCTCAGAAAAAAGGGAAGGCTCCGACACGCACAGCAGCTGATGTTGAGAAATGCCTCTCCGGGGAGCAAATACAGGACTGGAGAGACTCGGACTTCCAGAAGTACAAGGTGAAGGGCGAGTCTTCGGGTCCGCTTCATTCGAGGCTCAGCTCCGGCCTGACAGGCTGACTATGATGTCTGCAGACCTGGCCCAAACACTTGGGTCCGATCGATTTGACTTAGCCACTGCAGTGAAACCAATGTGTAGCGTCCCATAGGCTGACAAATCAAACTCACCCTCATTACTTTCAAACCTTTTTCTTGTCATTTCTCTCTGTGATTTACCCAGGTCAGGTCATTAGACACACAGGACAAGTGACAGTTTATAATTTGGATCTCCCTCAGGTGCAGGGAGGAACCCTTCTAATGCACCAGGGAGAAAGAAAAACAGACTTTGTTCTGAGCTATTATACATAGCAACCGTGGATGATCATAAATCAGGAGGAGGCCAGTGACACGGCAAAATAAACAGTAGCTGTGCCTAACACACGCACGCACACTAGGTGACACTAACCAGGAAGGGGTACTGAAAGGGCCCCACCTATAAGGGAGGGACAACTTCTGTTGATAGTTTGGTGGAATCATTGACAGGACTGACATGGCACTTCTCTGTTCTCTGTGCGTGCGGCCTCAGGACTGCTCACTGGGGGAGTTCCTCCAGGACCAGTCCCTCCAGAGAAGGCCCGACTCCGACCCCCGGGACTACAAGAAGCAGGAAGCCATATGGGAGCTTTTCACCAGTGAATGCGTCTACTTCCTGGACCAGCTCATGGTGCTTAAAGAGGTGACAGACTCCACCAAAACACACACACACACCCCCACATAATCTCTCTCTCTCTCTTTCCCACACACACATCCTCCACACCTAGTCACGCACCGTCTTGCTCTCACACACACCCTCAAACACACTATGAAACGAGCTTGGCATCCCTGCAACCCAACACCACCTTCCTCTATACAGAGGTTAAAGCCCAAGCTAGGTGTGACTTCAGGCAGAGGCCCATTGAGCCACAACCTTTAGAAAACCAGTAAGTCGTTTAGTCCTGAAATGTCACGGCCTCCATTGTTAGTTAACGAGTTAGAAAAGCAAATATAGGGTTAAGGTTTTAGTTCCTTTATTTTCTTTTTTATTTATTATTTCTTTCTGTGTCTGTCTGTCTTGTGTTTCTTTCTCAGGTTTTCCGTACCACCCTAGTCAACCTGCAGCTCCATGACTGTCTATCGGATGTGGACTCCTGGCGGCTGTTCGCCAACCTCAAAGAGCTGTGTCTGGTGAGCCTGCCTCTGTCACGCTGATAGGAACGTCAAAGACCACGGCCTGGCACCAGCATTCCGTGGTCTGACAAACCTCCTAGTTTCAGATTTCCACTAAATTATTAGTTCCAGAGGTATTTTCTTTTTCTTTGGAACTATTTGGGTTTAAAGGATTTTTTTTTTTGCAGCAATGGAAATGAAAATGTTACTGTAGACAATGCTTGGCAGCACCGCGGTTCGCATGCTACACTGAGTTGTGAGTGGAGGGTTGGTAGAAGCAGCCATGGGTTGTAATGATTTGGTGGTGACAGGAAGTGAAGTCATAGCAGGATGGTAATGGTTGTGTATGTCTTCGATTCTGCATGAATGAGGCCACCTAGACGTTGGAAGCCGTCTGTGAGGAGGAGGAGGATTCTGCCGTGTATGTCGGTCGCCAGCAGTTGAACCTCGAACCTTGCTCTGAGCTTTCACGTGAACCTTTGCTCCGAGCAGGCAGTAAGTGTGGAGATAGGGTGATGATGTCATGTTTGGTTGTTGGTCCGCAGGTGAGCTATGGGTTCCTGTGCACCTTGCTGCACGCCATCAGGGACTCCTGGAATAGCCCTGAGTCTGAGGGAGGAGGATCTCTGCTGGACCTCCTCACCAAGGCAAGGACGGCACACACACATGGATACACACCTCTGCATGTAGCCTCTCACACAGCCAGCTTTACACTCCTAAACCGCTATGCAGCCTACTGATAACATCGCCCAGGCTTGTCATGCTGGAGTGAACTCCTAACTGATAAACAATTGAGCAAGAATCAATCTATAAATCTATATCTCTGAGCACGCTATCCCTTCAGTGACCTATCCCAAAAAGATACAACAGTGATTTATCAACCTTACTTAATTGAACCATAACTTGATAACGTTAACAATTAACACACGTGTGTGCATGTGTGTGTGTGTGTGTGTATGTATGTGTGTGTGTGTGTGTGTGTGTGTATGCCTGCCTGTGTCAGCAGGCGTTCCGTGAGAACATCTGTTGCTGTCTCCAGAAGTACTGCCTCAACTACTCCACAGCCCTGCTCTACGTGGACAGCCTGAAACACAGGGAGGACTTTGGCTGCTATGTCAAGGTACTGCCAGACTGCTGCAGCAGCCTGTCAACCAGGCAGTAACCCAGCCTGTAAACCAGGCAGTAACCCAGCCTGTAAACCAGGCAGTAACCCAGCCTGTCAACCAGGCAGTAACCCAGCCTGTAAACCAGAGCCTGGAGAGGCCGGTGTGTCCCCTTGACAACCATGCATGAGTCGAGGCTGTGAGAGGCTTGTTGCGTAGAGGCTGGGAGATCTGACCTGTTGACAGTCAATGGGGCTCTTAGGGGATTGGAATGTGATGGTTTGTCTTTCGCCATTGTCTCCCCCTCCCTCCCTCACCCTCTTTTCTGACTTTGTTGTTTTTTCAGTTCTTGAAGATCATTTTTCTTCCTCGACTACATTCTCCCCCCCTTTCCGCTCCCCTCCCCCTATCCTTCTGTTCTCCTTAACAAGGTCCATCTCCTCCCCTTACCCCCTGACCTCCCTCTCTTTTTTCCCTCTCCCTATACCCCCCCCCCCTCTTGTTATCCAACCCTATACTTAACCTATTGCTTTCTCTCACCTTCCTCAGCCCACCTACTCACTCTGTCTTCCTTCTCTCGCTCTCCCTTCTCTTATTCTTCTTAACCGAAACCTCTCCTCCCGTCTCGCGTCCTCTTTGGCTCCAGCTGAGCTCCCATTGTCTCCTTCTCTGTTTCCCTCAGTGGTGTGAGAGAAACCAGCAGTGCCGCAGGCTGCAGCTACGCGACCTGTTGGTGGCGCCGTTACAGCGCCTGACTCGCTACCCGCTCCTGCTGAGGAACGTTGGGAGGAGGAGCCGGGCGGAGGAGGAGGAGGGGGCTCTCCGCAGGGTGGCGGAGCAAGTAGAAACCTCCATATGTGAGAACCCATGCCTCTATAAACACACACCACCTGACCGTCACTCAAACGTCTCGATTTGTTGACACACAACTCACAGAATGTGAGCCATAAGCACTCATCCAGGCCAGCAGCACCCATCTGGTGTTTCTGCTGTAAAAACAAGAACCTTTACAGAGAGCTGGGCTGTCCTCTGTGTGTTTGTAAGAGAGTTATTACTATGTGAGACAGTTGAAACACAGATTTGAGTCAGCTGCTTCTGCAGAACCTCCCTTTGCGGAACTTGTTTTCAGACCAGGAGGAACACCAGCGTGTCTGTCCAGTTCTCTCGCAGAGCGCCCTTCCGGGACACTGACAGCAGAATAGGGGCATCTATCAACAGATACAGCACTTATATGACGTGTCCCAACCCTGAGAGCCACAACATGGCGAGTCCTTGACAGTGAGCAAACAGTTCAGTCCCTGTCACCATTATGAGAGGGGACAGAGATGGGGAGGTCTCTTACTTGATGGACAGGCTAAGTGTGTGTGTGTGTGTGTGTGGGGGGGGGGGGGGGGGCAGGAGGGGCAATGAGGCAACTGCAGGTTGGAAGGGACAGTCTAGAGGTTCAGCATGTCGTGTCCTCCTGTATTCCACCTGTTCAATGGAATTAAAAAAATAGTTCTGGGCAACCACCCAATTACGCCTCACGGTCCTTTGAGAGCTATTTCCCATAGCCAGATGAGCAGGGTGTGTCACATGCCCAGGACAAGGCGGAGGTTGGGTGGCATTCTGGGGAATTGCACGTTAACTAACCATGGCAGTCCTGAACACAGAGGGTTTGTGCGTGTGTGAAACTAATCACGCTCCTAACTGACACAGCCTTCATCACACTGTGTAGAGGGAGGATGTTTCCTAACTGACACAGCCTTCATCACACTGTGTAGAGGGAGGATGTTTCCTAACTGACACAGCCTTCGTCACACTGTGTAGAGGGAGGATGTTTCCTAACTGACACAGCCTTCATCACACTGTGTAGAGGGAGGATGTTTCCTAACTGACACAGCCTTCGTCACACTGTGTAGAGGGAGGATGTTTCCTAACTGACACAGCCTTCATCACACTGTGTCGAGGGAGGATGTTTCCTAACTGACACAGACTTCATCACACTGTGTAGAGGGAGGATGTTTCCTAACTGACACAGCCTTCATCACACTGTGTAGAGGGAGGATGTTTCCTAACTGACACAGCCTTCATCACACTGTGTAGAGGGAGGATGTTTCCTAACTGACACAGACTTCATCACACTGTGTAGAGGGAGGATGTTTCCTAACTGACACAGCCTTCGTCACACTGTGTCGAGGGAGGATGTTTCCTAACTGACACAGCCTTCATCACACTGTGTAGAGGGAGGATGTTTCCTAACTGACACAGCCTTCATCACACTGTGTCGAGGGAGGATGTTTCCTAACTGACACAGCCTTCGTCACACTGTGTCGAGGGAGGATGTTTCCTAACTGACACAGCCTTCATCACACTGTGTAGAGGGAGGATGTTTCCTAACTGACACAGCCTTCATCACACTGTGTCGAGGGAGGATGTTTCCTAACTGACACAGCCTTCGTCACACTGTGTAGAGGGAGGATGTTTCCTAACTGACACAGCCTTCATCACACTGTGTCGAGGGAGGATGTTTCCTAACTGACACAGCCTTCATCACACTGTGTCGAGGGAGGATGTTTCAGTGACAGAATTAAAGATGCCGACTCGTTAACTCATCAACTGTCGCTAACATATGACAACTACACACAACCTAAAATGGCTATTTTCCGGAAACTTTTAGGCTTGTTGGGTTGCTTGTCTTTTTGTCCCTGGGTTGACCATAACTACAGTTAATTCTCTTCTTTGAATTTTCTTTTTCTTTTCTGTGTTTACTCTGTCTGTGCAGGTGACCTGGAAGGCAAGGTGAAATGGCTGGAGAACTACCAGAAAGTCAAGCAGCTGAGAGACGCACTGGTGTGGCTGCCTGTGTGGGAGAGGGACAAGCGGGCCTTCGTCCCCGAGGTGCGGGAAGCGCATTTGTTTTTGTACGCTTCCTTATCTGCGTTCTCAGAATGCTTTAAGATTAGAAGACACCTGACAGAACAACAATGCCACAGCCTTAGAGGAAAAGTATTATTTTAGATAAGGCGTAGATTCTTCCGCCAGATACTGATAAACAAATGAAGCGTGCTGATGTTGTCGTGTTGACGATATATGCATACCGTGACCCGGGTGTCTCCCCTGCTCTATGGGCAGAACCTGAAGCACCTGGTGAAGGCGGTGACCCTGGAGAACCTCATCTCCCATCGCAGCCTGCTGTTTGAAGGGAGGTTGGTCCTCACAGGTCAGTACGGAAGCATATACGCGCGTGTCAGTTTATATATACAGTATGTTGATGTCCATTTAGAAATGCATGTCTGTATGCATTTCTTTTTTTTTACCAGTTGTCGGTGCTTAAGACCTTAGCACAGTACTGTATGTGTGTGTTTAGATGTATGTTTGTTTTTAAACTGCATGTATGTTTCGATCTATGTTTAGACACGCCTGAGGAGGACACGATCGTTATTGTAATGATCACCTGCTTGTTGCTTCAGAGCGTTAAACACCTGCTTTGTGCTATGTTGCCAGACAACGCCAAGCTGACTGACGTCTACCTGTTCCTGTTTGATGAGTTCCTGCTGATCACCAAGATCAAGAGGAATAAGAAGGTGGGGCATTTTAATGTTCCCTCTCTGTCTCTCTCTCTCCCTCCAAATGTCTCTCTCTCCCTCCAAATGTCTCTTTCTCTCTATCTGTCTCTTTCTCTCTCTCTCTGTCTCTCTCTCCCTCGTTTTCTCACTCGCTCTAGTTAAACTGACAAGGTTTCTCTCCTTTCTCACGGACCTCTCCCGCCCACCTGTGTCCGGGCCTGCCGTAGAAGTCTGTGGGGGACCAGAACCCTCTCCGGCCGGCCCAGGGCCAGGAGCTGGACCAGCTGCTGAAGGACGGCTGCACCTTCACCGTCCTGGACCAGCCTGTCTCCCTCGACCGTCTTCAGATGAAGAACGTAGACCAGCTCAATGCCACTGGTGGGTGCGCCAACCACAGAGCCAACCCATCCCCCATGACCCACTGTCTCTCCTCTCTGCTATCCTTGTCTTATATATATACAGCTCTGGAAGAAATTGAGAGACCACTGCACCTTTTTGTTTCCATTTGTACAAAGTTAAGAAGGACAATTTTGAGTGAGGAACGGAAGGGTCAACTTTAAGAGGCCACTGCAAATTTTACCCTTCTGTTCCTCACTCAAAATTGTCCTTCTCAACTTAAAAAAAAAATAATCAAGAAAAAGGTGCAGTGGTCTCTCAATTCTTCGCAGAGCTGTAGATGCTGTAATAATGTGCACAATGTTGAATTTGAGTCACGATGTTGCTGCGTTGTTTTGTCCCAACGGACAGTAAAGCACAGACTGTTTGGTGGCAATATCCATGGTGATACTGTTAGGAGGACTGTGCCCTTCCAGTCCTTTACGATCTGCTTAACTTACCACTGTGGATAAAAGCGTCAGCTGGAAGAATAAATGTCATGTTATCTGACGTCTCTCCTCTCAGCGTCGGGTCTTCCCCACTCCTTCATCCTCATGCACCAGAACCGCTACCAGCAGTACATCGGTGCCTTCATCCTCCAGGCTCCCTCCGAGTCCGTCAAGGTAGGACTAGCTGCCTCTCATCTGCATGTGTGCAGCAGTAGGACTAGCTGCCTCTCATCTGCATGTGTGCAGCAGTAGGACTAGCTGCCTCTCATCTGCATGTGTGCAGCAGTAGGACTAGCTGCCTCTCATCTGCATGTGTGCAGCAGTAGGACTAGCTGCCTCTCATCTGCATGTGTGCAGCAGTAGGACTAGCTGCCTCTCATCTGCATGTGTGCAGCAGTAGGACTAGCTGCCTCTCATCTGCATGTGTGTAGCAGTAGGATTGGCTGCATCTCATCTGCATGTGTGCAGCAGTAGGACTGGCTGCATCTCATCTGCATGTGTGTAGCAGTAGGACTAGCTGCATCTCATCTGCATGTGTGCAGTAGTAGGACTGGCTGCATCTCATCTGCATGTGTGTAGCAGTAGGACTAGCTTCATCTCATCTGCATGTGTGTAGCAGTAGGAGGACTGGAAACATGTCATCTACAGTAGGTAGCATACAGGAGGGTTGTTTGGAATGTCAGTGGGATAGGCAGACCTGCACGTCACAAAAAGCTCAAATATCGCCCCGAAACTCAGACTTTATTTTGGTCTACGGTAATTGTGTAGGGTTGCTGGTTTGATTCCAAACTCAGCCCAGCAGTTTGATCTGCCAACTAGGCATGGCACACTGGGCGTCAGTAATTTATCTAAGGTTTACATAAACAGAGGGTCAAAGTTGATCCTCTCCTAGCAATTATCTGGTAGTTTACTACTGTCATGTAAAGTCGTTCCTTATCAATGCCTCATTCTAACAAATAATGTGTTGATTGTATAACTCTTAGCGTCTTATCTGGAGACAAGACTGAGCTGAGCAGTTAGCGAACTGCTGTTAAAAAGTTAGCTGGAGATGTACTGGAATGTTGTACACTACATTCTTCCTGCACCAGTGTGACGTGTGTGTGTGTTCCAGAGGGTGTGGATGTCAAAGTTAGAGGGCGCTGTGGCAGCACTGTTGAAGATCGACGCTCTGCAGCCCCGGGTGAAGAACTCTGAATCCTCCCAGATATGACTCAGCGTTCATCATCATTCTCACCATGCACTCTGGAGTTCTGCATAAGCATTGTATATTTACCAGCAGAATCATTTTGTAAACTGGATGTTTGCTTTGAATGGGTGTCGATTATTACAATAAACTGATGACTGTGTGATGAAATTGTTTGTTGCCAACCGAGAGCCACTGTAAGACATGGTACACCTTGGTGTCAAACAGGCAGGCGTGAGATGAACATAGAACATAAAAAAGGGATGGCTTTTTGCTAACATTTTACATGTTTTATTAATTGTTAAGTCTTTATGGAAAAATTAGCAAACAAATTATACATCTGGTGCGTCGTGGATTACATTACTTTGCTTTTTTTCTGTTCAGTTGGGGGAAGGGGGGGGTTGTCCTAGAGCTGTCTAGAATCCCCCTCCTACAGCCTCCCTGTGGGCCAGAGCTGGACCCCACCACAGCTTGGCATAAGGCACACCCACAGAACCACAACCCATCCCAGAAGGAGACAGATCTAAAGCCAACTGACACATGCACAACAGCTGACATCAAAAGTGAAACAAGCCACAATTTAGTGTCGTATGGTGTTGTTCCTTAAAGTTGTAAGACATTTTTTTTTTTTTTTTTTGTACGTTTGCTGTCAACATTTACGCACAAGGGTTTACACATCTCATACATATTTTCTTACAGTTAAAAACATGAATTACAAGAGCCTTGTTTTTAGGTGAGTGGGATAGAAGCCACATGTCGTGAAGATGCAGTGCACAGACTAGTGGACAGTGGTGCTGTGTCTGTTCACCTTTATCCCTTATGGCACAAACAGAGACGAGCTCTGTGACTGGTCGGCACTGGTCTGAGACGAGCGCGCCTAATTGGTCCGCCAGCGTCATTCCGAGGTCCAGGATTGGTCGACACAGGTTGGCTCTGACGTGTGTTCCCTCCCATGTCATAATACTCCAGGAAGCCTTTCCTCTGCCAGGTTTGACAGGGCAGGGACAGAAGACTGGCATCATCCTTCAGGCTTACCAGCGCTGCTTCAGTGACAGTCTGAGGTAGGACTAGAAGTGAACCCGGATGGGCAGTGGCAGCCCACAATTATGTTCGTGACCGCCTGTTTGTTGAATGCACACACTGGCAGAGACGCCACAGTGACCCCCCCCCCCCCCCCCCCCCCCATCCCCATCCCTCTCGAAACTAGCGCCAGCGTTGCCATAACTACAGTACACCTTATTCGATTGCACGCCTTGTTTGCTCTGAAGCTGACAGTTTGACAGCAGGTAGTACAAGGTCACAAGAAATTCGTTTGTACAGTGTTGTCAGTGATATATTTTACAGGTCGGAGACCGTTGAACCCAACTGCCCTGCATCAG
The DNA here is from genome assembly GCF_038355195.1 of Osmerus mordax. NCBI lineage: Eukaryota > Metazoa > Chordata > Actinopteri > Osmeriformes > Osmeridae > Osmerus > Osmerus mordax. Next base: position 19,634,226 of record NC_090053.1, read on the forward strand.
AACAGACATCTCCTACGTTTGAGCAGCACACACAAGCCATTCTCTCACACTTGCATACACATATATATATATATATACACACATACAATATATATACACACACACACACAGTTATTGCTTTGAAGCAGAGTGCAGACAGCTCCAGGCATGGTCACTATGTTGCACGGAGACAGGTGGACGTGCACCTCCTCAACACACGAAGAAGACAGGTGGACGCGCACCTCCTCAACACACGAAGAAGACAGGTGGACGCGCACATCCTCAACACACGAAGAAGACAGGTGGACGCGCACATCCTCAACACACGAAGAAGACAGGTGGACGCGCACCTCCTCAACACACAAAGAAGACAGGTGGACGCGCACCTCCTCAACACACAAAGAAGACAGGTGGACGCGCACCTCCTCAACACACAAAGAAGACAGGTGGACGCGCGCCTCCTCAACACACAAAGAAGAAGCTCCAGGATTCCCTCTGAACACAGATGACTTAAAAACACAGTCATTCCATTTTGTACAACTATGAGTTGCGCTGCAAACAAAATAAAAAATAAATACCTGTCACATATCTAACAACTCATGATCAAATTTAGAACCTTTAAATCTAAAAATAAAAAGCATTTACCAACAATAAAAATAAAATAAAAATAGGACGAAGGTTTCCAGTTTAGTTTCCACCCTCAGACTCTGCATACATTCTTTGGTCATGAACTGGACTAAATTCCCCCTCCTTTAATGAACATCACCTCAACATCCATAATGACTTTCAGAAAACCTGCTTTTTGCTTTCAGACCACTGCTTCAACCTGCCCTAACTTCTCTGCCTGACATACACTTAACGCCTCGCTAACCTGCCTCCCCTGCCCAGCCTCGCTAACCTGGCTCCCCTGCCCAGCCTCACTAACCTGGCTCCCCTGCCCAGCCTCACTAACCTGGCTCCCCTGCCCAGCCTCGCTAACCTGCCTCCCCTGCCCAGCCTCGCTCACCTGGCTCCCCTGCCCAGCCTCGCTCACCTGGCTCCCCTGCCCAGCCTCGCTAACCTGCCTCCCCTGCCCAGCCTCGCTCACCTGGCTCCCCTGCCCAGCCTCCCTCACCTGCCTCCCCTGCCCAGCCTCGCTAACCTGGCTCCCCTGCCCAGCCTCACTAACCTGGCTCCCCTGCCCAGCCTCGCTAACCTGCCTCCCCTGCCCTGCCCAGCCTCGCTAACCTGCCTCCCCTGCCCTGCCCAGCCTCGCTAACCTGCCTCCCCTGCCCTGCCCAGCCTTGCTAACCTGGCTCCCCTGCCCAGCCTCGCTAACCTGGCTCCCCTGCCCAGCCTCGCTCACCTGGCTCCCCTGCCCAGCCTCGCTCACCTGGCTCCCCTGCCCAGCCTCGCTCACCTGGCTCCCCTGCCCAGCCTCGCTCACCTGGCTCCCCTGCCCAGCCTCGCTAACCTGGCTCCCCTGCCCAGCCTCGCTAACCTGCCTCCCCTGCCCAGCCTCGCTAACCTGGCTCCCCTGCCCAGCCTCGCTCACCTGGCTCCCCTGCCCAGCCTCACTAACCTGCCTCCCCTGCCCAGCCTCGCTCACCTGGCTCCCCTGCCCAGCCTCGCTCACCTGGCTCCCCTGCCCAGCCTCGCTAACCTGCCTCCCCTGCCCAGCCTCGCTCACCTGGCTCCCCTGCCCAGCCTCGCTAACCTGCCTCCCCTGCCCAGCCTCGCTAACCTGGCTCCCCTGCCCAGCCTCGCTAACCTGCCTCCCCTGCCCAGCCTCGCTAACCTGCCTCCCCTTCCCAGCCTCGCTCACCCTGCCAATACCAAATCAAGATATCGAGATGTCCACCGAAAAAGGAGAGATGAATAGAGGGATGTCACCTCTTTCTGGCCCCCCTGGCATGGCAGACCAGCTGTGAAGGCACTGCACAGACCCTCACACCCCCAACGCCCTGGAGAGTCCTCTGTGCTGGGCTGTACCCCACCCTCACCCCCACCCCCAACCCCCCGGGGTGAACTAGGGAGGCCCCCAGGTGGTGGGTGGGTGGGGAGGGGGGGGAATTCCCAGACTATCCCTCAGCCAGCACATAAAACAATGATGAAACACTGTGACCAGACTGTTCAGGAGCGTGGTGAGGAAGGGGGGGATGGGGGGGGCGGGGGGTTGTGAGATGGCGTGTGGCATCATCCCTGGAGTTCCTCGAAGCAGATCTCACACACCCTCACAGGCTTCTTGGAGGAGGGGGTGAGGGCGTTCCGTCCTGAGCACTCTCCACAGAAGATGTTCCCACAATGTCTGCAGTGGTGCTGAGAGGAGAGAGAGGAGAGGAGAGGAGAGGAGAGGAGAGGAGAGGAGAGAGAGAGAGAGAGAGAGAGAGAGAGAGAGAGAGAGAGAGAGAGAGAGAGAGAGAGAGAGAGAGAGAGAGAGAGAGAGTGGTGGTCAGCTGTGTAGTCGTGGTCCGGGACCTTGCTCCTGCACATCTAGGTTGCATCCGAATAGCTCCGTTTCACGCTTAGCAGGTCTTTTAGCTGTCCTTATTAAGTGTGTAATTCTACATGAAGTATTATAGTAGTATAAAGTTGTATTCCAACCTTAGTTGTGAGAAACATGATTCAGCTTGTTAACAACATGTTTCAGCTTGTGAGAAACATGATTCAGCTTGTTAACCAGCCAATTATTTGAATTGGATATTGTGACATGAACACCCGAGAGAGTACATGGCACCCTCTCCTAGCACTGAGGCCATAAACACATCAAGCAGAGCAGGTCTGTGACTCACCTTCCTGACAGTGACTGAGAAGCCCTTCCCACAAGCCATGCAATTCTGCACCTCGTGATCCTCCGCCCACTTCCTGGTTAGGGACTGGGACTGCTTTATCTGCAGCCAATAGGAAGGACGGTTACTGGCACATGACCGGCACCACCCTAGAAGTTCTTCTCAGCAGTGATTGATATGACCAGCTTGTCATGTAAATGTTTGTGATGTGGTGGAGAAGGCGTGTCTGACCTGCAGCGACTGGTTCTCCCTGCCCAGCTCTTGCATGGCGGCTGTCGTATCATCCAGCTTTCTCCTCATCTCCAGCACCTTGGTCTGGAGCTTCTCCATTTCTCCCTCCCCTTTAACACACCTGACACACAAACACACGCGTTTGTTTTTCTATCCTAGTGGCGCCCGAACATTCACTTCCACTCCAAAACGTAGCCCTCAATGTTAATAATAAATCCAACCCTAACACTAATTATAACCCTAAACCCCCCTAACAAGTTGTGGGGGCCAGCGAAAAGGCCCCAAAAAGGTCAAGGTTATCACGTTCCACTATACTTGTGAGGACATTTGGTCCCCACAAGGGTAGTTAAACAAGACCACACACACACACGATAACTTTTAATAACAAGCACACAAACAACGACCTCGCCGAATCACAAGAGCTGTAAACAGCCGCGCACACACACACACCCACACACACACACCCCCACCCGCGCTCCCTGTCTCACCGCTCCAGCAGGGCCCTCCTCTCGTCCTGGTTGTTCTGCACGGTGGCCTCCAGCACGGCGATCTCCCCCCTCAGCTCGTCGGTCTGCTTCTCCAGCTCGCCCACCCGCCGTTGGCTGCCCTGCCACTCCCTCTTCAGCGTGGCCACGTTCTCGTTCAGCGCCGTCACCTGCAGGCCCAGCTTGGCCTCCGCCTCCTCGCCACGCCTCGCCTGCTCCTCCCGCGCCTGCCGCTGCGAGGCCTGCCGAGGGGGAGGGGCGGTAGGTGTTGGTGGTAAAACAAACAAGCAACGGTACCTTGATGGGACGCGCGGGGCTTTCGTTGCGATATCGCACACCCTACATTGAGTATCGGAAGTGACGCAGCGGAGATGGCGGCATACTTGTTTATTTTTACGCAACGTCGAAAAGCGAGCCTTCAAAGTAGGTCGAAAAACTCAACAGTTAGCACTGAGGTGAATTTACCAGTTGAGCCTGCGCCTCCCTGGTCTGAGCGCGGAGCTGCTCCTCTCTCTGCTCGACGCTGCCCCTGGTGGCCTGGTGGTGCCTCTGCTCCTGCTCCACGGCAGCCTGGGCTGCCTCCACCTGGCCTTGAGCCTCCAGCTTCTGCTGGATCAGCAGCTTCTTGGCCTCCCGCAGCTCCCTCAGCTCCTGGAGGGAGGGGGGGAGGAGGGAAGAGGGGAGGGGAGAAGAGAGAGAATACAAAAGGAGTGAAGTGAGGAGAAGAAAGTGAATGAGGGAAGTACGGGTGAGGGGGAGATAACGGGAGAGAGAGGGCATGAGGTAGGAAGAAGGGACTGACCTTCTCACTCCTCTCCCCCAAAGCCTTGAGTTCGGAGGTCAGTCTGCTGGCGTCCTTCTCCAGGGAGCTCCTGGCCTGGCTCAGCTCCTCCACACGCGCCCTCTCCCCCTTCAGCTGCTCCTGGGTCTCCCCCTGGGGGGTGAGGAGACACAGAGAAACCAACATATCAGAGTTCGTTCCAATTGGGAGCTTGGTAAATTAGTTTACCGGTAATTTGCTTTTGGACTCGCTAGCTTGTTGTGTTAATTTAGCCTATTCAGCCTCCCAGGTATGTTCTTTATGCTATTGTGTAGCTGAATAAACTGTTAATGTGTTACGTTAACATACTGGACACCTATTCAGCCTGTTGTTCTGTGTGCTATTGTGTAGTTGAATAACTTGCCTTTCCAGATTAAATGTCTGTTTTTGGTCTTGGATTTTGTGAAACAAATTTCTAAATAAATGCGACTTATAGTCCAGTGCGACGTATAGTTCGAAAAATACGGTCATGAACTCTAAGAGTACTAGTTAACTCTAATGACTGCACTAACAAACCTGACTCTACTAGCCACCTCTCAGCCCGGTTGACAGACCTGAAGTTTCTGCAGCTCCTGGAGGCTCTCCCCCTGCTGCTGCAGCCTCTCGTCCCTCTGGCCCAGGTCCTGGCCCAGGGCGGCCCGGCTCTTCTTCAGCTCCAGGACCTGGGCCTCCAGGCCGCTCAGCTGGGTCCGGTTAGCTGCCAACTCCTCCAGGGACTGGGCTAGCTTCTTCTCACCAGTCTGCAGGGTGAGGGGGGGGCATATGCAGGGTGAACACACACACACACACACAGGGTAAACAGGTAGGTTCAACACCCAGGGCTTACAGTAGTCTCATATAGATGTCATTCTTCTCAGTAACGTTGCCCCTCCCCCCCCTCCCCCTTAGTAATGACGCCCCGTAGCAACCGACGTGTCGTAAACCTCCCTCCTCAGCACACCCACCTGAAGGTCCTGCCTCAGAGCCGAGGCCTCCGACTCCTTGCCGTAGCAGAGGGACTGCACCGAGGCCAGGCTCTCCTGGCTCTGCTCCAGGGCTTGCTGCAGCTCCGTGGCCCTCGCCTTCTCAGAGCCCAGCTCCTGGCCCAGCCCAGACACCTGCTCCCTCAGCAGAGCGCCCTCCTCGGTCTGGAGAGCGCACAGACACACACACACAACCCAGAGAAACATGTGAACATGTGATATGGGAGTCAGGTGGCTGAGCGGTTAGAGAATCGGGCTAGTAATCAGAAGGTCGCTGGTTCGATTCCCGGCCGTGTCAAATGACGTTGTGTCCTTGGGCAAGGCACTTCACCCTACTTGCCTCGGGGGGAATGTCCCTGTACTTACTGTAAGTCGCTCTGGATAAGAGCGTCTGCTAAATGACCAAATGTAAATGTAAATGTGATGAGAGGGACTGAGTGAACCGGTGTGTATACAGGTTTGGGTGCTTGCCTTCTTGGCGATGGCTCCTTGCAGCTCTGTCACTTGGCCTTCCAGTTTGGTCCTTTCCTGGGAGAGGGCTCCCTGGGCCGTCTTCAGCCGGGCCTGCAACTCCTGCGTCTGTTTCTGCCTCTCCGTCAGGGCCTGCTGGGTGCTGGCGTGCTGTTCTGTCACCCCGGACAACTGGGATCTCAGCCCTGCCTCTGCCTACACACACACACACACACGCATACGGTTCTGTCTGGTGGCGTGGTTGAGGAGGCACAGGGAGGAGGCGTGGTGAGGCTCTGGAGGGTTTACCTCGCTAGCCTTCTCCAGCTGGGCTCGGAGGTCTGTCAGCTGCCTGGACGCCGCTTCCAGGTTCTTCTGCATCTCCTGCCTGGCCTGCTCATGGGCCTTGTCCTGCCAGGGGAAACGACACCTTTAATATGCCACACTGCAGTCTTAACTTCCTTTTAACCACAATAAGGAATTGTCATTGTCGGAATTCAATTCTTGAATTTGCAGACCCCTCCCAAATGTCTATGACTCAACAATAACACAATGACGACAGATTTGTATTGCCGGAGCACACATCTGGTTATATCCCAGCTCCCAACCACTCTCCCCTGCATTCTTTGTCTTCAGATAAAATAATCTTCTTCTTCCAACCCCCCACTCCACCGTTCCACCGACCTTCTCCTCCAGGGCAGTCTTGGTGCTCCTCCTCTCCTTCTCCAGGAGGCTCTGGCTGTCCTTCAGAGCCTTGGAGGCCTTGGCCAGGCCGTCCTTGGCCTGGGCCAGCTCTTTCCCCTGGGCCTCCATCTCCTTCTGGCTCTTCTGGAGCTCGGCCGTCGAGGCCTGGACTGTCCTGCCCAGCTCTGCCTGCCGTGCCTGGCCCTCCTGTGCCAGCTGCTCCAGCTGGGCCTTCAGGACGCCCTTGTCCTGCTCGCAGCGCTCCAGCTCCTGCCTGCTCTCTCCCAGGGACGAAGTCTTCCTCGTCAGCTCCTCCTGCAGCGCCGCCGCCCTGGGACACACACACACACACACGCGCACACAGTGTCAATACTGACTCTGGGGAGAGAGACGCCTTCCTCTCGTTGGGCGCGTGCGCGGGTCTTACCCCGCCTTCTCCGTGTCGAGCAGACTGCTCAGCTCCTTCACCTTCCCCCTGACCTCTGACGCCTCTTTCTGGACCTTGGCCAACTTCTGCTGAGCCTTCTCCTTCCCCGCCTGCAGCTCCACCACCTGAGCTTCCGCTTTCTGTCTCACACACACACACACACACACACACACACACACACACACACACACACACACACACACACCCCACCACATGGGTTTAGGTCCTGGGATCCAGTAGACATGGATCCAGAGCAGGTCTTCAGGAGGCTCCTCCTCTCTGTCGCACCTTGGTGTGGGTCTCCAGCAGCTCCACGCGCTGCTCCGAGGCCAGGAGCCGCTCCCTGGTCTCCTTCAGACCGGCCTCCAGCTGGGCTCCCTGCTCCTGGCGCTCCTGCAGCCTCCTGGCCTGCTGCTCCACCAGCACCTGGCTCTTACTCAGCTCCTGGAGGAGACAGGGGGAGCGGAGGGGGAGGAGAGGAGGGGGAGAGGTGGGGGAGGAGAGGTGGGGAGAAGAGGTGGGGAGAAGAGGTGGGGAGGAGAGGAGGGGGAGAGGAGGGGGAGAGGAGAGGAGGGGGGAGAGGAGGGGGGTGTGGGATTGTTGAAACTTCACGAGTCCTGACCTCCATTCCTGGCCACGTCACAGCCATGATGTCACCTCAGCTCACCTGCTGCTTGTCCTGCAGTGCATGCTGGGCCGTCTCCAGGTGGTTCTGGAGGTCGGCGCGCTGGGCCGTCTTGGAAGCCTCGGCGGACAGCAGCATCTCTGTCTTGGCCTTCAGCTGCCAGGAACAACAGTCTGAATGTGTGTCCAGGTCATGTGTGTCCAGGTCATGTGTGTCCAGGTCATGTGTGTCCAGGTCATGTGTGTCCAGGTCATGTGTGTCCAGGTCATGTGTGTCCAGGTCATGTGCGCCTAAGTAATGTATGTTAAGGTCATGTGTGTTCAGGTAATGTGCGTGTTCAGGTAATGTGCGTGATCAGGTAATGTGTGTGTTCAGGTAATGTGTGTGTTCAGGTAATGTGCGTGTTCAGGTAATGTGTGTGTTCAGGTAATGTGTGTGTTCAGGTAATGTGCGTGTTCAGGTAATGTGTGTGTTCAGGTAATGTGCGTGTTCAGGTAATGTGCGTGATCAGGTAATGTGTGTGTTCAGGTAATGTGTGTGTTCAGGTAATGTGCGTGTTCAGGTAATGTGTGTGTTCAGGTAATGTGTGTGTTCAGGTAATGTGCGTGTTCAGGTAATGTGCGTGTTCAGGTAATGTGTGTGTTCAGGTAATGTGTGTGTTCAGGTAATGTGCGTGTTCAGGTAATGTGCGTGTTCAGGTAATGTGTGTGTTCAGGTAATGTGTGTGTTCAGGTAATGTGTGTGTTCAGGTAATGTGCGTGTTCAGGTAATGTGCGTGTTCAGGTAATGTGCGTGTTCAGGTAATGTGCGTGTTCAGGTAATGTGTGTGTTCAGGTACTGTGTGTGCTGGTTAGTCCCCACCCTCCTACCTGTGTGTCCAGCTGGGCCACCTTCTCCCTGCTCTGGGCCACCTGGGCCTGTGTCTCCCCCAGAGCGGTGTCCAGGGCCTGGGCCCGGTCCTGGGACGCCCGCAGCAGCCCCTTCTGCTCCTGCACCTCCTTGTGGAGGTTGTCCTGGGCCTGCTTGTTGCTTTCCGATTGGTTCTTCAGCTTGTCCGTCAACTGGGTCACCTGGAACCGACCAATCAAACAGTTAAATGACCCGGTGTGGTATACGCCAGCACACCTGACTATCTGGTGAACGTGATGCTAATTCTCTTATGGTGTGACTAACAGTGTCACCACAGACGTGTGTGTGTGTGTGTGTGCGTGCCTGCTCCTGTAGTCCGTGGTTCTTGTCCTTCAGCTGGTGCAGCAGGGCGGTCTCCCCCTGGCCTGCCTGGATCTGGGCACACAGGTCTTCCCTCTGGGCCTCCAGCTGCACCACGCTCTCCTTGCTCTTCTGCAGCAGAGACTCCAGGTTCTGGGTCTTCTGGTCCTTGTCCCCGATCTGACGCAGGACCTGCTCGAGGTCGTTCTACACACACACACACACACGTACACACGTACACACACACGTACACATACACACAGCAGGGAAAAGGGACAGGACATGACTGATATAGTCCTTCCGCACAAGTTACACGACGGAAACAGAGATCATATCTTCACTAACATGAATTATGGAGGAGATCAATATGCTCCATAAAGTGAGGCCTGGAATGTTGTACTCCCAAGGACCTGGTCCTGTTTCAGAGCAGTGGTCTCAGAGGGGTGTGGGTACCTGGGCCTCTCGCAGCTTCCCATTGGTTGTCTGCTGGAGTGTCTGCACTTCCTGGTTCTGCTGCCTGACCTTCTCCAGCTGGTGCTGCAGGTCTGTGCTCTTAGTGGTGTTCTCTTTCAGCTACACACACACACACACACACAAAGTGTAAAACATCACTTGAGGAAATTCAGCGACCAGGCATCTATTCATTCTTGAAAGCAAATCAATAGTATTTTTCATGGTGACATTCAAATCCCCGGCACTCCACAACCAGCTACCCCCGGCCCCGTGGCTCCAGGGAGGGGCTCCTACCAGTTCCTCTGAGCGGGCTAGTTTGAGCTGCAGCTCGGCCACTTGCTGCTCGCGGTCCTTCAGCTTCTCCCCAGAGAGCTGCCTCTGCTCCTTCAGCCGGCCGTCAGCCTCCCCCAGCTGACGCTCCGCCTCCAGCAGCCTGGCGTGGAGCTACAGGGGAGGGAGGAGAGAGGGAGGGAAGAGAGAGGGAGAGAGTGAGGAGAGAGGGAGGGAGGAGAGAGGGAGAGAGTGAGGAGAGAGGGAGGGAGGAGAGGGAGGGAGGAGAGTGAGGGAGAAGAGAGGGAGGGAGGAGAGAGGGAGAGAGTGAGGGAGGGAGGAGAGAGGGAGGGAGGGAAGAGAGAGGGAGAGAGTGAGGAGAGAGGGAGGGAGGGAGGGAGGAGAGAGGGAGAGTGAGGGAGAAGAGAGGGAGGGAGGAGAGACGGAGGAGAGAGGGAGAGAGTGAGGGAGGAGAGAGGGAGGGAGGAGAGAGGGAGGGAGGAGAGAGGGCGGAGAGAGGGAGAGAGGGAGGGAGGGAGGAGAGAGGGAGGGAGGAACATTCCAGAAAACACACCGAATAAGACAAAGGGCCCGCGCCATGAGACATACATCCGGGGGGAATGCGTGCGAGTGTGCCCCCCCACCTGTGCGACCTCGCCCTGCAGCTGAGCTCCCTGGCTCTCCTTCTCCTCCCGCTGCTGCAGCAGCAGCTTCCTCTCCGCCCTCAGCTCCCCGTGCCTCGCCTCCACCTCGCCCAGCTCCCTCCTCAGCCGCGCCGCCTCCTCGCCCCGCTCCCCCAGCTCCGCCTGGGCCCTCTGCAGCGAAGCCTCGCCCGCCGCCGCCCGCCCCTGCGCCTCCTGCGCCTCCGCCTCTCTCTGGCGCAGCGAGGCCTGGGCGGCCTTCTTGGCGCCCTGCTCGGCCGCCACGCGCTCCTCCAGCTCCTGGTTCTCCTTCTCCCGGCGGAGCAGCTTCTCGGACAGGGTCTGGGGGGGAGGGGGGGGTGGGGAGTCAGGGGAGAGGAGCGTATGGAGGTGAGACAGGAGGAAAGAGTACAGCTTCAACACACTTCTGGTGACGGGTGAGGGGTCGGGGACACACAGGGGTCAGAGGGAGGGAGGGAGGGGCGTGGGGGAGGGCAGGTGGGGGTCAGAAAGGACATAAGGAGCTTAAGGAAGAACATGGCGGTTCTGAAACCCAGTCGTCCAAGCAGCTAAGGCCCTCCACAGCCGCAGCAGTTAACAGCTCTACTGTAAACACAGGCGCCCCCTCACCCGGGATCTCCTTTCCCAGAGACGAGCGCTCCGCCGGGGGCAGCGCAGCAGGTGCTACCTGCCTGCAGCTCCAGCCTCCAGTCTCATATGTCAGCCCATGGAAAAAACCTCAGCAGTAAACTCCAGGCTGTCGTGCAGAGCGTGTGGGGCAGGGGGGGTGGGGGGGGGGGGGATGTGCGTGATGGAACAGCAGGTTGCAGCAGAACATGGGGGGTGTTAACGGGAGGTCTGCTAACTAGAGAGCGTGACAGAGCTACTGCAGTCTTCTCGCTGGCCCTCCTCTTCTCGTCGGGCTCACTGCAGCTGCTCCTGTTTATGTCCCTCTCCCCTCCCTCTCCCTCTCCCTCTCTCTCTCTCTGCTCCACTGCTCGTCTACCTGTCCTTGTTCTGTCCTTTCTCTCAGTCTCAATCCTCAAGTCTCACAATACTCCTCTCCCCTTGCGTTCATTTCCAACACTCCTAGTTCCTCTCTCTGCTGTGTTTGACCCGTCTTATCCAGAATCGGGTGGGGCTGATGACTGTCTGAAGGCTGGAGGACGGGGAAGGTACTTCCTCAGGATGCTCACTTCGGTTTGACGAGCAGCTGTGCCGGTGGTACGACCAACACGCCTGACTCGAAAGGGGGTTTAATCCCTGTCTGGCAACCTACGCAGCAGCCCTTACCCATAGTGGCTTACCTGTGGTCGTTTGTCAGGTCCAGTGACAGCACAGAGATCACCCCCTGCTGGTTTAATTATAGACCTGGGGGGGGTTTGTCAACGAGTCAACTGAGCCAGCCAGGGTGATGACAGGAGGGCTTTATATTCGAGTGTGAGGGGGGGGGGGGGGGGGGGGGGGGGGGGGGGGGGGCAGGTTTAAAACCAAACATGTGTTTGGTGAGGCTTGTTAACATAACAGCGGCTTCAGCACACGGGCACAGGCATGTTGGTGCTGCAATGCTGTCAAATACCTAAAGCGTTTGTGGTGGTTTATTCATTTTTGGATATGCCTTTGTGTGTGTGTGTGTGTGTGTGTACCTGGCTCTGCTGCTGCAGGTTGTTGAGGGAGCTCTGGAGCTGGTGGATCTGCTGGGTGTAGACGGCCGTCTCCTGTGGACCCTTGTCTAGCTCCGCCTTCAGCTGGGAGATGGTGGTCTGACACACATGATGGTAGGATTACAGATGTGGACTTGAAACGGCATGTCAAACACAGTGGCTGCAGGCACACAACACATTCGCACACTGGAGGCAAAACAAAGAAATCAAAAAGGGTTTCACCACTGGTAGCCAGCCAGCCAGCCACACACACACACACAGACCCACAGGCAACAGAACAGAAAAAAGGATTTAACAGAAGGTAAGGCTTGACTGAAACAAGGGTGTGTTACCTCAAGTTTACGAATCTTCCATAAAGAGTTAAGGAAACGAGGAGGGGGGGGAGACGGAGAAGGGGGGGGGGGGGAGAACAGGCACAGATAACCCAGACCATGACAGCACTGTATGGTCTACATCAGCAAGGTGCCGCCCAGGCCGTCGGATCAATCACATCCTACCTCCCCCCTCAAATCCGCAGGTATGTATTTGGGGAGAATGCTCGGCACCTTGCTCAGGTAGCCCCTCAGCAGGAGGAGTAAAGTAAAGGTCTCCATAGCAATGCTCTGTACGACAGCAGCATTGGGTCATGGGTAATTTAGTGCTACAGGATGGAAGGATCTGCTGTAACAAGAGACTAGTGTCAGGGTTACAGAGACAAAGAGTGCATTTGATAATGATTTCTGAGGGCTATTGTGTAATTAAACAGCCTGTGCCCAGGCCAGAACATTTACTTATTCAAAAGTAATCAGCTTCAGTGATGGGGAATAAGAGAGGGAATAGCAGGAAGACTAGCACAGAGAGAGAGGTAGGGAGCCTGTTACAGCTAGCTACAGGCCTCGCCTCTCCTTTCCCCAAGTCTATGAAGACATTGCAAGATGAAGTGGACAGCCTTATCTTAACCCCATGAATAAATCACGTCCGTGTCTATGTCTGGCTCCGGGCGCAGAGGAATGCGTGCGGAGGTCAAACGACAGGATAAGGACGCAGGGAGCAAAGGTTATATCTACGAGCACTTCCAGTTAGTCCGCTGCTCCCTTAGCGAGCGCGCCCCACCCTTAGCGTGCGTGCCACCCTTAGCGAGCGCCCCACCCTTAGCGAGCGCGCCCCACCCTTAGCGAGCGCGCCCCTCCCTTAGCGAGCGCACCCCACCCTTGGCGAGCGTGACCCACCCTTAGCGAGCGCGCCCCACCCTTAGCGAGCGCCCCACCCTTAGCGAGCACGCCCCTCCCTTAGCGAGCGCCCCACCCTTAGCGAGCGCGCCACCCTTAGCGAGCGCGCCACCCTTAGCGAGCGCCCCACCCTTAGCGAGCGCGCCCCTCCCTTAGCGAGCACGCCCCTGATCACCTGGGAGGTGGTGTAGCTGGCCTGGAGCTCCTCGTAGTGGCCTCTCAGGCGCTCCGCCTCCTCCTCGCGCTGGCGCGTCGTGCTGTCCATCAGCGTCTGCACCTGCACCAGCTCCCTCTGCAGCACCTCCACGTCCTCCACTCCCGGCCGCTGCAGCTAGGGGGCAACAGAGACAGCAGGTTATGTGTGTGTGTGTGTGGGGGGGCATGGGGGCTAAGGGCAGGAAGGAGAGGTTAGGGAGTGCTTCTACTTTGGAGATGGGAGGGCTTAGGGGAGGTTAGATCTTACAGGGAGACTGCTAGTGAAGGCAGCAGGGAGAAGGGGGCAGTCCTTTGAGTCTTACCTCTATCCACTACAAACAGAGCCAGCATGCAAGTGGAACCAGTTTAAAATCAGCCACACAAGCGCCAACACAAAAAAGAAACACGGTGAATCGGGTGGTCATGGAAACGCTTCGCTGACGAGCGCTCCGGTTGAACGCTGCGTTGCCATGACAACAGACTAGAAAAGGGGGACCCTATGGGGGGGGGGGGGCATGTCTGTCCTCATTTCTCCCAGTCATCCATATCCATGAGACTTGACCACTTCCAGTGCGGGTGACTTCAGTGAGAACCAACTGGGATCCTCACATGATACATATGACCACTAGTTTCAAGGAAGTACATGACGAAACCCATTTGGTCAGCACTGTACACAGTCACACTCTCAAGACGGGCTGGTGTTACCAGTTCTGTGTGGAGTCTGTCCTTCTCCTGCCTCTCTCCCTGCAGGTCTTGGGTCAGGCTGGCCAGCCTCTGGTCGGCAGCTTCTCTCCGGCTCTTCTCCTCGTCATAGCGAGACTTGATCTCTGAGGAGTCACCAACAAAGTTGTGAGGACACCGACTCAACTCCACCCCAGCTTTTAGTCATGGCAAGGTCAGGGTCAACTGAAAACTTATTTTGGGATACAATCCTCTATGGTCACTAAGACTGGAGTCAGGTGGCTGAGCGGTTAGGGAATCGGGCTAGTAATCCGAAGGTTGCCAGTTCGATTCCAGGTCATGCTAACTGACGTTGTGTCCTTGGGCAAGGCACTTCACCCTAATTGCCTCGGGGGGAATGTCCCTGTACTTACTGTAAGTCGCTCTGGATAAGAGCGTCTGCTAAATGACTAAATGTAAATGTAAGATGACAGATGAAAGTCAGAAAAAAACCAAGGCTATAGTTTCACATTTCCAGATCCTTAATAAAATACTTTTCAGGGAAATTGATTAAAGCTAACTTTATCAGTTTCATCCACTATGTCCAACCGCCTAGGGAAAAAATCTTGGATGACAACATCCCAATTCTGTATCTAATAATACCGCCAATATTTATTGTATGTAGGCTTGTGAATCCTAACGGTAGATATTTAATTCCAATGGGTTTCTATGATCTAAATAACACTGTTCAATTGAGAAGTCAAAAAAGATCACTTTCCTGGCTTCATGCTCATACTAATCCTTCGGGGAAAATGGCGTTCCACAGATACCTCCAGTAGACTATGATTCACTAGGAGGGATTATGTCTGTGTGTGTGTCATGTGAAGCAGGTCTTAAATCAGACCTGGACGGGGCTCAGTCATAAGCAGTGTTTCCAGGAGGCTGGTGGCGAGCGGCGACACACATCCCCCCCGTCCCCCCCTCCAGTCGGCCCCCCAGACCCACCCCCAACCCAGCCCCAGCCCGACGCTCAGCCCTCCAATCCAACACTCACCCACTATCTCCGTGGCCAGCTGGGCAGCCTTCTGCTCAAACAGATCTTTCATCTGTTTGATGTTGAACTTCTCCGTCTCGGCCTCGTTCAGCTTCAGCTCCAGGGCTGCACGGGGGGTGGGGGGGTGGAGGGAGAGAAGAGCAGCAGATCTTACTGACTGAAGTACACAACCTAAGGAACACAGGGCAAAGAGAGCACAGCAACTCTCCAAGGAGTCGATCTCCCTCACCTGCGTCGTCCGAGCCTGGCTGGCCGTCACCCTGTGGACCCAGAGGTACAACATTGATCTGTATTACTCTCTCAACAAACCACCCCCCACTCCCCCAACACACACTTTTCCACAGTCCCTCAGAATTGGACTGTC
The DNA here is from genome assembly GCF_038355195.1 of Osmerus mordax. Taxonomy (NCBI): domain Eukaryota; kingdom Metazoa; phylum Chordata; class Actinopteri; order Osmeriformes; family Osmeridae; genus Osmerus; species Osmerus mordax. The sequence goes on from NC_090053.1 coordinate 19,649,375, forward strand.
AAGACAAAGACAAGCCTGAACACTCCTGAATTGGATGTGAGAGTCTATCTTCTGATGTTTAAGCATCTAAAAGGAATTACTTGCTTCAGTTGTCCTTGAACTTTGTCCAGCTCCTTCTTAAGCTCCCCAGAGAACCAACGCTCCTCCTGACAGGCAGACAAAGCGGACCACCAGACAGGCAAGCCATTGATGTTAGATAGTTGATGTTAGATAGTTGTTCAGATAATTGAAAGGTGACTTTGCCCGCCGTGTCTGACTATACCTTGAGTGAGGCCTGCAGATCCTGTAGCTCCTGTCTAAGCAGCATGAGGTCCTCCCTGGGGGCGGGGGGGGGGGGGGGGGGGGGGGGCACACAGTTACGGGATGGCATACTGGTAGCCTGGGAACCAGATGTCAAGCTAGCTCATGGTTTATTGCTGTGGCCCCCCTCCCATTCAAACAGAATTGTCTCCAGCATTGTGAAGTGCTAGGCCAATCACAGTTGTTTTTTATGATATGGGCTGGGTTTAACTACGATGGCTGTACAGAGGAGTGCCACTGAGACAGTTTTGTAAACAACCAAGTTTTGTTGCTCTGATCATCAGTTATAACTATATAATTGCATCCAAAGGAATTTTGGTCTGTGTCCGTTAAAACACCCCTTGGAAACCTTAAATGAACTGAGAGGGTTCCAGATTAAAACACATTTGCCAACAGGCTAGCATACTGGGCTGTGGACAAACGTTTGCTGTGTACAAATGTATGTCTCTATCAGTAGTGAATCCTAGAATCTGCTGGGTGTGGGTTAGGGTTAGTGGAGTACAGGAGGGGGGAGGGGTTTACCGGCCAGGGCCCAGGTGTGGGGTTAGGGGAGTACAGGAGGGGGGAGGGGTTTACCGGCCAGGGCCCAGGTGTGGGGTTAGTGGAGTACGGGAGGGGGGGGGGGGTTTACCGGCCAGGGCCCAGGTGTGGGGTTAGCGGAGTACAGGAGGGGGGAGGGGTTTACCGGCCAGGGCCCAGGTGTGGGGTTAGGGGAGTACAGGAGGGGGGAGGGGTTTACCGGCCAGGGCCCAGGTGTGGGGTTAGTGGAGTACGGGAGGGGGGGGGGGGTTTACCGGCCAGGGCCCAGGTGTGGGGTTAGCGGAGTACAGGAGGGGGGAGGGGCTTACCGGCCAGGGCCCAGGTGTGGGGTTAGGGGAGTACAGGAGGGGGGAGGGGTTTACCGGCCAGGGCCCAGGTGTGGGGTTAGTGGAGTACAGGAGGGGGGAGGGGCTTACCGGCCAGGGCCCAGGTGTGGGGTTAGCGGAGTACAGGAGGGGGGAGGGGCTTACCGGCCAGGGCCCAGGTGTGGGTTTAGTGGAGTACAGGAGGGGGGAGGGGTTTACCGGCCAGGGCCCAGGTGTGGGGTTAGCGGAGTACAGGAGGGGGGAGGGGCTTACCGGCCAGGGCCCAGGTGTGGGGTTAGTGGAGTACGGGAGGGGGGAGGGGTTTACCGGCCAGGGCCCAGGTGTGGGGTTAGCGGAGTACAGGAGGGGGGAGGGGCTTACCGGCCAGGGCCCAGGTGTGGGGTTAGGGGAGTACAGGAGGGGGGAGGGGCTTACCGGCCAGGGCCCAGGTGTGGGGTTAGCGGAGTACAGGAGGGGGGAGGGGCTTACCGGCCAGGGCCCAGGTGTGGGGTTAGGGGAGTACAGGAGGGGGGAGGGGCTTACCGGCCAGGGCCCAGGTGTGGGGTTAGCGGAGTACAGGAGGGGGGAGGGGCTTACCGGCCAGGGCCCAGGTGTGGGGTTAGTGGAGTACAGGAGGGGGGAGGGGCTTACCGGCCAGGGCCCAGGTGTGGGGTTAGGGGAGTACAGGAGGGGGGAGGGGCTTACCGGCCAGGGCCCAGGTGTGGGGTTAGTGGAGTACGGGAGGGGGGAGGGGTTTACCGGCCAGGGCCCAGGTGTGGGGTTAGTGGAGTACAGGAGGGGGGAGGGGTTTACCGGCCAGGGCCCAGGTGTGGGGTTAGGGGAGTACAGGAGGGGGGAGGGGCTTACCGGCCAGGGCCCAGGTGTGGGGGTGCGTCTCCCGCCTCGTGGAACAACTCATAGTGCTTGAACAGTTCTTCTGCTGAGTTGTGGGCCTTCATGCACTGAGGGCAGATGAATCCCTGTGCGCACACACGTACACACACACAGTTAGTACAATGTGATGTCCCTACTGAGAAAACGACCAGCAGCTGGAGGTAAAACAGTTATTACCTCAGAGGTCTGGTCACTGTTGAGGTCAGAACTGGGCTGGTCAGACTCAGAGTTCTGGGAACCTCCTTTCCCAGGAGTCTGTTGGACAGGTGGAGGGATGGGAGGAAAGGGAGGCATAGAGAGAGAAACATTTCAGGGATAAGTGCCCAGTTAAACACAAATGCAACTAGTGAGGGTGTGACTTGCTATGGGAGTTGCACTGAACCTCTGTTCTCAGTGGTGAGGAGGGCAGGGCTAGGCAATTACAGCGGAGTCACTTCAGGACACATTATGCAGAGTGTGACAGAACACTCGTGGGAGGAAGGCTAAAAACAAGCTAACATTCCAGATACACTTTAACGCTGCATAGTTAGACCTAGCCACACTCATCACACCACCATGTTACCAATACCTGAATGCCCCCAAGTCTGTGCTATAATCAATGTGTTGTGTAAGAACAGGCCATTAAACTCTGTCATCTAGGATGTGACTCCAAAGTCGTTGTGCTGACGTGATTTCTCTTTGCTAACTGACATATCCACAGGTCTATTTACCATAGCCTATATCTGGATGTGCTATGCTGAGCTCTACGTTCTACTATTATTTTAATGATATAGGCTACGTTTCACTGTGTATGGCTGAACCACATAAAAACGTTTGCATACAAGCTAGCTGAGCTACACAGTAAGGCAGCTGTTCGATTGCAAATTCGGGCGTTATTCAACTTGCTGTGTAGTTCTATATAAGTTACTATTCGGATGTATTTCGAACACTATGAAATTCAAATCAACAAATCCCTGAAAAATTATATAAACACAATTAGTTAGACTCATCGACATGGAATTCACAATATTTTTGTTTCATTGAAGATATGACACAGTCGTTTTAGATGTCAGTGTCCGCCTCTCTCGCAAGCTGGGGAGAAGTGGAGCTGCATGTCAGTATCGTATCTAGTAGCCTATAAACATATCATACTGATTCCATGTTTAATCAATCTGTCGCCCACTCTGCACTGTCCATTTCTCGTCTCACTGTCTCATAAGAATGTATTGTTTCAACAGAGTGACTGACAGCCTTTAAAATGGGATTTTAACTCCTCCTTTACAAAACGGCAGTCCCTTGGATGAAAAACGTTTGTACCTCTTGTACGCTAGACGCTAGCTAGTTGTTTGACGATCTTACGTTCACATCAACCTGTAGCTAATTAGCATTAGCTAGGCTAACGTTAGCAATGAATGACAACACACGGAAACACCGAAGGCTAGGTACTAAGAGGTAAACAATGCCACCTTTCATAATTCATTCATTATGTGCGATGCACTGAATTCACATGTAACCAACCAGAATCAACAGCCATGATTTAATTATATCGGCCTGACACAGAGACAGAAGGGAGGCCTGCCTGGGCAAGCAACCGAAACGGTTTCATATCAAACGTGAATGCACGAAGATGACTGTCCCTTTGATATAAGGGCCTTACCATTTGGAGAATCCGTCTAAGCATGGTCTCGGTGTTTGTTTTTCTTATGTAGAATTTAAAAAAAATGTTTAACGATGTTTCCAAGGGAAAGTTTACGTCGTCGTGTGTTCTCTGAGCACCTGACCAAGCCCGCTTGGCAGTCGGACTCAGTACAGCTTCAGCAGGGCAGGGGGCGGGTCGCCGTGCGAGAAATAAACGGGGTATGTTCAAGAACCGATGATGTTTCACAATAACTGTACAATGCAACCGTATCAATCACCGTAGATTTAAAAACACAGATTGACAAACTACACTCTAAACTCACAATTATCCATCATTACACCATCGGTCAAGCAAGTGTACGGATATTGATATGAGGGCAAGAATAGTAACACCATACCATTTAAAAGCATCAAGTTCAAGTAAGTAACATGTACAGTTTATATTGAAATACAGTATCTTTATTTTGATTAAGAGTGAAGCTGTAGAGAACAATATCCCTCCCATTTGTTTTACATCCCACTCTCACTGTGACTGACAGTGTAAATAATAATAGTATAGGCATTCCAGTTAACCAATCTTGACCACAAACAGAAGTTTGTACCAGACACATACTAGGTAGTCATGTCCAACCTCTCTCATATTAGTTTTAGAGTATTATTCTAGATCGTAACATTAAAATAAATAAAGACATTTGAAAAATACTGTACACATCAATGATTAGCACGCTCTAGTCTCATAGCTCATTATGTTTCTGACTGTAAACTTTACATATTGTTCAAATCACCCTTCTCCCTTGAAATATCAAAAGGAGATTCCAGCCTAGATTTTTTTTTAATTGAGATTCTATTAAAAACCATCATAAGACCTGAAGATCCTTAGATCTTGTCTGTGTCTGGGCAACACTTCTATACAGCCCGAAAAAAAAAAAAAAAAACGTTTTGTGTAAGGCAAAACAAAAGTATTGTTTTGGCATAGTATTCACACCCACATGTGTCAGCACCCTTTCTTACTATAGGTGTAAAGGCACTTTTCAGGATCCCCTTCCATCCCAGGGCTCAGAACTACCCTCTTGGACAAATATACAAGCCCATATAACTTATAAAACCATTTCTGATTTACATGAGAAAAATGCTTGTTAAAATGATCCTCAGGCTTTACATTATGCAAGGACTTTTGATCATGTATGATACGCCTAGCCTGGTTTATTTGATTAATTGTTGATCTCAAACCTGACATTCTCTCGATTAAATGTTTTCTTGCTGCATCACACACCTGCACGCTTTAGAAGCTCACTTGGCAGCCCGTGTTCCTGTTCTACCCAAACCAGTGATCTTACAATAACATGAGATTACCCTGGGGAAGGTTGATTTGATTCATTTATCACTAGGTGATTTTTAGAGAGGATAGAGGACATGTTTTGCATTTATACCGTTTCTTAGAATTGTGTGACCAATAGTCCCCCGGCTGGCCTGTAAAAATGTCTTAACCAACAAAAATGTTCAAGCACCAACATTTGTAATAAAAATGCAAGGATAAACGTGAAAGCGGTTTGAGGTCCATAACGCATCTATCCATTGGTTAGTGGTGGCTATATAAAAAAAAAAAAAAAAAAATCCCCCAAATCACTTCAACAATTCTTGGCACACTCCAAACTCATGGTGAACAGGGTTCTTAATACCTCTTTAGAAAGTTCTGTACAACTATTAAGAGTCAACGATGAGAATATTGTAAGGCATGCACATGTCCATGGTTAGGAAGCACTTTCTGGAGTCCACCTTGTCAACCTTGTCCATCTGGTTCATGGCGTTGGACGCTGGTTCCTGGTGTGGCTCCTCCTATCTGGTGACCAGGCCAGACCCCTGTGTGGTGGTGACGTAGTGGGGGGAGTTGTCGTCTGCCACAGGGGGGACCAGGGTGTTGCCGTTGGTGGGGCTGCAGGGGGGGTTACAGGTGGAGGTGAGGCGCCGTAGGTACTCTGCGTGGACCGGCTTGTGACCCTGCAACACCCGGATGGCCTCGTCAATCTTGAACCACTTCCGTTTTCGACCTATAAAAGGAGGGAAGAGCAGACAGGATCAGCCCAGAGAATTTGTCCCGCCAAACCCTCCCTGTCCATCAGGTACTACTGGGGTTAAACTTTTTTACGTCCAGGTATGCGTATAGGAAGAAAACACTCCGCGTGTGTGTGGTTTTGAACGACCACTGATGAAGTTGAAGACAGTGACTGTTTCCCCATTAAGAGTCTCTTACGCAACGAGATCTGAAATAAACATACAGTAACACCTCTAAACGAGCCCTGCACCCACAGCAGTACCGGGCCGTCATGACAGTCTCACATTCCTCCGCAGCCTCCCACCAACCCTCCCATCGAACGGCATCCATAAAAGAGGCCATCTGTCAGTCAGCTTTATTTATACATTTCCTGAAAACCACTTCCTCCCTGACTTCAATAGTGTCATCTTTTATAACAGTATGTTAAGTAAAGGAATTCCCAGAACACCCTTTGACATTAAGAATAATTCTGTGTCAGGCAGGGTGGTGGGAGGGGTCAGTATGGACACTGACACCAAGAGATCCAACACAAGTGTGAGGTTTGGAGGAGGTGAGAGTTAAACAAGACAACTAGTGTGGAGCCCAGTCTGACACTTACAGGATCAGGGAGAGAGAACAGAGAGAGAGACAGAGAGAAAGGACAGAGAGAGATGGAGGGGGGGAGAGAGGGAGGGAGGAAGAGTGACTGGAAAACAACTGTGGATAGCAAACATCCATGTCCCTTCTGAACAGGCTCAATTCTATTTATACTAGGTATGGGAGTGAAAGATCCCCACTTTTTCTGGCCAGCTACAAATACTTTTATTTTAAACTTAAAACAAATCACGTTTATCGTCTCTCGAGTCAAAAAAAAAGAGAACAGGTGTCTGGTTCATTTCTGAATTTCTGCTTTGCCGGAGCTGTTAATCAATAAAACAAACATAAAGCCTGGAAGTTATCATATAAAATGAACACCCAAACTCGGCACTCACCACACAACAAAGAATGATGACAACAATTTCTTTACAACTGTTTTGGAATTAAACAAGCAGCCCATACTCATTTGATAGCCGGTCATTAAAGCAGTGCAGTTACTGACACAAGCAAAAACAAGTGAAAGCATATCCTCAAATATTTTAGGGTCATAGGTCAGATGTCTGGGGCCCTATTGGCATGAATTGCATGTGTGAGGCTATGTAACTATGGCCCAGTTGCCCATTTTCCAAAAGGATAAAAGAAGCCCTCCTGCCAATCACAAGATCGTACTTTATGTTTTATGTCTCCAGTCAACGTATCCATGTTCAAACGAGGTTTATCACCAGGCCTGTGCTTGTCCATACTGTGGCCCCAATCAAACTTTCAGAAGAAAATGACCAACCCCCATCAGTCACTTCACAGCAGGTGACAGGCATCCTCGGTGCATCCCCAGAGGAGACTGTTATGACCTCAGCTATGAAGTGTGTCATCCGAGAGGGCCCTATAAAGATGAGGAACCTCAAAGCTCTGGAAGCTTCACATGCAAAGAATAGTCTACACTCTGCACCGAGAGAATAGTCTACACTGCACCGAGAGAATAGTCTACACTCTGCACCGAGAGAATAGTCTACACTCTGCACCGAGAGAATAGTCTACACTGCACCGAGAGAATAGTCTACACTCTGCACCGAGAGAATAGTCTACACTCTGCACCGAGAGAATAGTCTACACTCTGCACCGAGAGAATAGTCTACACTCTGCACCGAGAGAATAGTCTACACTCTGCACCGAGAGAATAGTCTACACTCTGCACCGAGAGAATAGTCTACACTCTGCACCGAGAGAATAGTCTACACTCTGCACCGAGAGAATAGTCTACACTCTGCACCGAGAGAATAGTCTACACTCTGCACCGAGAGAATAGTCTACACTCTGCACCGAGAGAATAGTTTACACTCTGCACCGAGAGAATAGTCTACACTCTGCACCGAGAGAATAGTCCCACTTTACATCAAACCCTTTCACCTCCATGGTTTCATCGACAATGACGAGACGGGATGCGGACATTAGCGGTCTTCTCAGTTTAACCAACTTAAATAATAACTTGGAGGCCAGAGTCATAGACAACCACCTTGTCTCTGTGACTCAGTGCTAAATAGGATCCATGACCCTGAGAAATAACACTGCAGTGTAAAAACATTCCCCAAACCTCATTTCACACCCCAGGAGCAGAAGAGATCAACCCCCCCCCTCCACCCCCCCCCCCCCCCTTTTGCCTTCTGAGTCACAAATGAGCCTGTGTTCTATGTTTTGATGTCTACATCACAGACTTAAGGTGGGGGTTAGCAAGTGTGAGAAAGTTCTAAGAAGTCAAAAGGAGGAACAGAAATAGAGGGCAGGGTGAAATGCATTCCACCAACTCAGCCTGTGTGTCCCGATAAGAGAGCCTCATATTCATTTTTCATTGAAACGTTATTTATTCATGGGGAACGGTGTCCCATGCAGCCCATGCAGACACTACTGCAGCAGATTACGCAACCCGCTCTCCCTAAGCAAGACTTGGATCTCGATGTGGAAGCCTACCGATTTTGAGCGAGTCCTCCCAGTCCTCCAGAGTCTCCGTCACGGTCAGGACATAGACGTACGTCCTGTGCTTCCTGTCCTGGTTGTGCTAGACGGCGAGGGCGACACCAAAACAAAAACACTGATTCCCCTCCCAGCTTGTTTCTGCATGCAGGCATTGTGTGATGTCTACATTGCTCTGTGCTCCGACAACAGGACAGATGTCTATTTAGCGAAAACAGATAAGTTTGGTATACGAGAGACATTGCCACCGTCCGCGATCCCACCGCTAGGTAAAGGGTTAATAACCAAGGTTGTAATGACAGCGTTGTGATGATGTGATGGTGGGTGTGACGTGCAGTGTTGCTCCACAGTGTGTGGCGTGATTAGACCGGCACGTATGGATTTACCTCAAACACTCCCAGGAGCCTGCCAAGCTTGCCCTTCACGCCAGCCTGCAGACACACACACAGAGACACACACAGAGACACACACACAGACACACACACAGACACACACAGACACACAGAGACAATCAGGTTTATGAAATGCAAAGACTGGGCAGTCTCTCAAATAAACCATAGATTAAAGATAGCATTAGAATGTCTCAACAAACAAAAAAACACCTCTACTGGTGACCCCCCCTCCTCCCCCTCCCCTCCCCTCCCCCCCCCCCTCATCCCCCCCCCCTCCCCCTCCCCTCCTCCCCCCCCTCCCCTCCTCCCCCTCCTCCCATCCCCCCCCCTCCCCCTCCCCTCCTCCCCCCCCCTCCCCCCCCCCCCCTCCCCTCCTCCCCTCCCCCCCTCAGTCAGAGACAGCCCCTGAGGCTTGACAGCCACTAACAGACCCTGATGGGAACACCTACTGTGGGATATTTCCATGCTGCTGGAATTTCAAATGGAGCACAACACGTGATGTATGGATGGGTACACTGCGTCTCTGCTCCTGACACAGGCTGCATCTCGCCTGCCCTGTGCTGACCTATTTGCCTGCTGGGCTTGCAAACCGTCTGCTGAACTGCGTAGCTGCCTGCCTGGCCAACTTGAATGTCTGCCTGGCTGGTTGCCTGCCTGCCTGTCTGCCTGGCTAACTTGAATGTCTGCCTGTCTGCCTGTCTGCCAGCTTTGCTGGCTATTCGACTGTCTGCTCACCCTGTTCTCTAGTTATTGGGATCCACATCAAACCTGAACCTCTGTTTCAGAAGCAGTCTCTAAGCTTTAGGTGTTCCCACGGTGGCGAACAGCTGGCAATGGTCTGAGACATAACTCCTGCAGGAGTGTCACAGGAAACATGATGTAGCTTATGCATGAGAAAATTATTTAAAAGATTCATGTGACTCCCTGGCTGATTTAGCTAGCCTGGGTACCTGGCAACATACCAGGACCCCGCCCCCACACGGGTCTTTCAAACCCAGGGGTGGGCCTCCCTCTGGGTTGGCTTCCTGTGAACCCCAGGATCTCCCCAGAGGAGCTTGGGTTACAAAGAGCTCAGAGTCCAGTGACAAACAGAGGTCAGCTGATATTATTAATATTATTCCAAGTATTACTACGGGTACATTGAAGCTCACTGCCACCATGGTGTAGTCAGGGACTTACAGAAAGTTTTATGAAAAGACCAGGACAAGATCTTCCCTCAGAATAGAAAACCTTGACCCTGACTAATGACTTCTCATTTGACTAGTTGCTCTCCAGCTGGTGCCAACAGGGACATAGACTGTACATGCAAACAATCCGTCTGATAGGATCCAAAATGTGTGAACACAAATGGTGCGAATTAAACCGCTCTTGGGTAGTGGAGTCTTGTACCTGACAGAACAATATTAAGAGTGGATCCCATGTGAGTTATGAGCTCCTAACAGATGATGTTGGTGTCCTAGTCCGTTAACCCTATTCATGGACACGTCTTTCTCTGTAGGACGATGTCTGTCACCCGACACCTTGTCTAAATGTCACCGCCATACCTTACAGCTGTCAACACTGCTCCCTCAGGCACAGAACCAAGCGGTCCCCTCTGGCCCAAACCCTCTCACTTACGTCAGTTAACCATTAGCTAGCTAGCTAGCTAGCTAATGCTAGCAGCCTGGCAGGCTGCGTCCCCCTCTCAGCCAGAAACCAGGCATGGAACTCCAGGTCTACCATTCAAGTTGGACACGTGACAGTGAAAATGCCATTGCTAGGTGTGTGTGCCAGTGCATGCGATGGGTGTTACCGGTCCCTACCTCTTCGTACACCTCTCTGACAGCAGCGCCACACGGCTCCTCCTCCGGCTCCATACCCCCTCCCGGTACGATCCACTGGTCTGGGTGGCGACTGCTGCTCACCAGCAGCACCTGGAAGGCGATAGGAGACAGGCGGGTCACGACCCAGCGACAGAGGCAGCACTCGGATGGCTCTGATGCCCAAGGATTACGCTAGCTGAGGCTAACAGACAAGATGAACATTTCAAACCTTGTGCCGTTTTTTTAATGGCCCCAGACTTTGAACAGTGAGGTCATACGAGACAAATCGTAGTATTGCATTCTGATGATTGACAGAACCCACAGAACAGTTTAAATTACTTGACACTGCGGTTCTGCAGATCCTTTCTGCCCACTATCATGGAACCAAACACCCCGTGTCAGATTGCTGGGTCCTGTGGAAATGCTTCCATACAGTATGTCAACATTGACTGCCCTGCAGCTGTGAAACACATCAAGTACACCTCCAATTACCTTTACATGAAGTAATTAAGGTTTAGGGAAAACGCCACACAAACGTAGGACATACAGGAGGCTCGGTTGAGTGACCTGCGAAGCCTGATTTAGAATGTACGCAATCAGTTGAACAATCAATCATTTGAAAAACGATTCCAGCCATGGTATATCTGCACTGAATCTCTAAAGGGCGCAACTGCTTGCAGGGCTAGAATACCTCGGGACTGACCATGAAAGCAATCATATTTCCCTGGAGTCACTTGTCATAAATAAAAGGTCTGACAGCTGCTGTTTCTCTATCAGAGGTCATGGCACAAATCTCGGATGTCCAGCTGAGCTTAATGACTGATATCTGGATCTACCCATACCCCTAGCCAGCAAGTTATGGGATTATAGTCCTTGGAGACCCTACCCAAATGGCTTTGTAGCCTAATAAATGCAATCATTCATAACCATGTCATCAAATCTGATCAGTCACAACAATGAATATAATTTATATGGTTGCAGGGAGATGTCATCTTACTAGTGCTGCTGTTCGTGACCCCTGATCCAGTGAAGAGTAACGCAATGCCCAATACACTTAATATGTATTAGTCACTGCAGTGAAGGCAAAAGCGTAGCCCAATTAGTGGCAACTACAAATCGAACTCACCTCGACAACTATCAAATAAAGTTACCCTGAATAACTGTAAAATACTTTCCTGTAATTGATCTCTGTAATTGACCCATGTCTGGTCAGCACTGCTGCAGGGCTTAGACATCATGGCAACACAGTTATCTGAATATGACTAATGACAACATTTCTCTCTGAATACTAATACCAAGGATAGTCTTTGAGAGAGCAGCTGGGAGTTCAGTAGGTCTGAACAAAGTCACAAAATCAGGTTAACTAGCTCAGGAAAAAAATGAAAGAATGCAAAGAAAGAAGCTGAAGAATTATTCAAAAGTTCAAAACTGACACTTAAGTTTAGCTTCCATCTTGATGCAATTTTGTCTAACCCAGTTATATTCTATCCATCGTACACATTCCCTGAATTAGTGTGGATTGTCAATTCACTAAAATAGACCCAGTACCTTCAAAATCATTAACAAACGATTAAAGTACAACTCAAGCAAAGACTAAAATATCTGTTTTACAACCTGGGATTATTGAAATAAAACGCTTAATGTGCACCCGGGTGTGACAGCATCATAGAATGGGCAATGAGCCATCTCAGGCCTAACTCAATACAGTCCAGCAGGGTTTTGTGGAAACATTGGCACCTCTCTCCCTCACTCTTTCACAAGCACACACACTACACTTCACACGCGCACAGCCAAACAGGCTTTGTAAAATCACTGGATCAGCAATTGCCTTTCTACATGAAAACCAAAACAGCTTAGTAGAACAGCAGGATGACCCCGTCTGGCTTCTGAAGCCCTCGGACTGACAGCCTTATCGTGGCCAAGCTTGGACAGAGACACTGGGACGTGCCATTTTCGACATACATTTCAACTGGACTTTATAAATCATTTGGTAGATATTTGGGAGTCAGATGGCTGAGCGGTGAGGGAGTCGGACTAGTAATCCGAAGGTTGCCAGTTCGATTCCCGGTCATGCCAACTGACGTTGTGTCCTTGGGCAAGGCACTTCACCCTACTTGTCTCAGGGGAATGTCCCTGTACTTACTGTAAGTCGCTCTGGATAAGAGCGTCTGCTAAATGACTAAACGTAAATGTAAATGTAGATATCGTAACGTGCATCAGCTGGTTAGTCTCATTGATATCAGTGTAGTATTTTGAACACAGCAGCAGCCAGCGTACTCCATGATGAGGAGAGGACACGCCGAGGGTGCAGTTACTGAGTTGCAGTGCTGCTAACATGCATCACACAAGCGGCTCCTGTATGATGTTGGCGGAAAGGAGGCAGAACACGGACTCTTGTTTCTATGTGGGAAACAGGTCGGACTTCCTCATCCTGTCTAGCAGCATTCAGAGGGTATATCCCCCCACCCCACCCCAGTGACCCCACCACGACCACTCCTGAAACTCCTGAAACAAGGAATCAAAGCCAATCCACAAGTGAGGGACTGGAGCAATGTGTGCTGGGGGGGGGGGGGGGGGGGGGGGGGGGGCTCTTTACTACAGTGTCAGTAATCACAGGCTTTACCAAGGCACGTACTCTGTCCCCATCACCCGAAAGGGGAGCAATGCAGAGAGTAAAAACAGAACGAGAGCAGTAACACTGCTCTCGTAGGGAGGGACACTAGGGAGTCGGGTGGCTGAACGGTGAGGGAGTCGAGCTAGTAATCTGAAGGTTGCCAGTTCGATTCCCGGCCGTGCCAAATGACGTTGTGTCCTTGGGCAAGGCACTTCACCCTACTTGCCTCAGGGGGAATGTCCCTGTACTTACTGTAAGTCGCTCTGGATAAGAGCGTCTTCTAAATGACTAAATGTAAATGTAACACAAAAAGGGTATCAGGAAAGCAGGGGGAGGTGAGGGAGTTCAGAAAGGGGAGAGGGAGGTAGTTGGTAGAGGAGGGAGAGATGGACTGAGGGAGGGCAGGTGAGAGAGAAGGAGTTGGGAGAGAAGAGAGAGAGTGGATATCTGGGGACAGATCATGTCTCCCTTCAATGCTGCTGATAGTTAATTTGGTGTTGGGCACATAGTGTGACACTCATCTACCTGACCTCTACCCCTCACTCACACTCATAAGGTGTCTTCTCTCCCCACAGTATCCCTGGCCCCCTCTCCCCCCACGGTCACATGTATCCTTTGCCATCTCTCTCTGCCAGTTCATGCACTGCCCTGAAAGATGGTCCACTGGCCACGTAGAAGACTGGCCCTGTTTTACAGGCTCTCTCACACGTAGTTACAAACTATCAGAAAAAAAACAATAACACTGTGCGTTTTCCTATAGTGCATTTGTCGGTGCAAATGGGACGTTTTCATAAAGTATGTGCATAACCTTTTCTGCTATTCTGCGGTTCTTAATTAACATGTGTAAGGGACCCGAAAATGGATTCAACCTATACGGGACAGCTAACGTTTCCGCCACCATTGCTGATGTCTGATTTCATTCTCTCGTATTTATAGACGGCGGTGTAGGCTACCTTGTATTGGGCCAAACAAGCTAAAACTCAATAACGTGTAATCGTAAATAAAACAACAGCATCATTGCCGTTGAAATGTGGATATAACCAATTGGACCCACAACGGTCATAGCCTGAGTGGTGTCGGTAAAATGGTCTTATCAAATAGTCTTAGTTGTGTCAGTATGATTGTAGTGATAACGTCACAACTAATTGTAGGCAGCCTACCTCTCTAATCTTAAATCACACTGTTCCTGTACACACACACACACACACACACACACACACACACACACAATTTCGAAGACACCATTTAAACTAGACTTAAATCCGTGTAGTGTGACTGAATAAAAGCATTGTGTCGTTGTGAAATCAAATGATCGTGTTACCACCAGTAGCCTACTTCCCAAACCGGAAGACATGTCTGAAATAACATAAAGTGTCATTGTAACTCAGGCAAGAAATAGCCTGTAGACCAATGTGTCAGTAGGCTATACGAGCACATTCTTATAAGAATTTTTGTTTTGGTCCTAGCTACTCTGGTTTACATGGAATTGGTGGTTACCACTGTCCCAACCTGCGAATTTGTCTTTTACTGCAGTATTCTCTATACATTAGACAGAGCGTCGGACACAGTTCTGTTCTGAACTCCCAAAGTTCTCCCATGACATAACCATTATAGCGAATTCAATTAATTTGTCACAGTAGTGTCAAGACATGTTTTGGAGAAAATAATGTGCCCTGAACATGCTAAATAGTTTGACATAGATTAGTAGCCCGCTGGACTAAGTAGCCTACACTGAATAACATGTTTTCTAGGTCTGAAGAACATGAAAGCAATAGCTAACCTACGTCTCAAGTGTTAATTTGCGCAGTGAGGAAAACTACACATTATGGTTCGGTGAACCAACCATGTTCGCGCTTGCCTACCTCGTCCTCTTTTTCGTTCTTGAAACATAAACACGCCGCTCGTCTCTTGAACCCCTCGCCGTCATAAGTCCTTGTCTGGTTGGGCTTAAACTTCATCATATAGTCCCAATCTTTGTATTACAAAAAGAAACGTGAAATGTGGTTGCAATCAGGATAGCCTATGGAACAAGACTCCAATGGCTGGCAAAGACCGCGACAGCGAAGCCCCACGATATTCCCAAGCACGTCTTGAGGGTAAGCAATCCACTTTGAACCTTACACATCTACTTACTCAAAAACATAACATGTCCAGTGTCCCTGACTATATCTTCTACCTACCATGGTTGTTACCCTGACTGTCCACATGCATGGCTAAGCGTCAACTGTGGTCAGCTATAGCTTCTCTGAGGACTGCCGCGGACAGCCCATTTACAGTTTACCTATCAGCATCAACGTTGCAGGCCACGATTAGATGTCTGTTAAAGCGGATGATTACGAGTTTTCCTAATTAAATCTGAATTGAATAAGACTCGTTGAGTAAATCTGCGATTGCACAATCTGGGAGTTCGACAACCGATATCAATAGAAACATTTTTGTTGATTAAATTGCTCTCAATCATGAATTAGTTCAACTGATCGATGAGCTTTTACAAATATAAAGCATTGTGTGTTTTACAAATTGATAAAAAAAAAAACGTATTTTAAATACAATGACAAGATTGACGAATGATCGGTGTGGTGTGCACTTGCTAGTATGCTCTTCCCTCTGGTGGTGACTAAGCCTAAGTGCATGTAAACCGACAACTGCAGCAAATCGATCTATGACACAGCATTACATTTTTTGGAGAATTGAAGATTTAGTGTCAGTGCCTCTCGTGGATCCACATGGCGATTTGTCTCTGTCAAGAGATATGGAAAAGTACATACTTTCACATTAAAAATAAGACACACAGCTATCCTCTTATTAATCAACATATTTTATTTACAGAAAAACAAAAGTATGCAGGTTGACTGTTGCCATAGCATTCCGAGAGCAGGAAAACAATTATCCTCTCCAGATTAATAGAAAGAATGAATTTACAAAACAGTGAATTCAACACACTTTTTAAACCAAGACCAATCGTGACAGGAGAGCCTTCCTTCATCTACTTCGTGCCTGCTACTACAACCCACTTTCACCACCCACCTGAACTTCCGCTCCTCCCAACCCAACCCCCCCCCCCCCCCCCACCCCCATATCGCCCAACAACTGACTACTCCAACGCAACCCTTATTTTATGAAGGAAGCACAGCGATGAAGAATGGTGTCTTGCGGCATGAAAAGGGACCCATTTTATGAAAAGAAAAACAGAGCAAGAGAACCATGTAGCTAGAGGGTAGGCTAATTAGTTGGGCGACTGCAGGAAAGATCCAAACAAAGATAAAAGGAGCAGACTGAATACCAAAACATATACCTAAAAGAGAAGACGGAAGTATGGAGCGCATACCCCACCCACAAGGTCACAAGCCTACATTATTCATGGTCTATGCTGACAGCGGTTGCAATCGGTTAATGTGATAATGGCGGAGGACTATTTTTCATGCGACTTTTTTTTAAATATATATCTTTTCCAAGTCGTATGATCGTCTCTGTACCCCATGTTCAAGTCAGGTGTATTTTAAAAGAGGAGTCGCTACACTATGTCGGAGACGTTCCTGTTAGGCTCTTCTACACAGCGGTCCGTCGTACATCTCTTGGGGTGGGACTAGTAGGGCTAGGTTATCTGCTTTTTTAAATTTTTATAGACAAACAGCATCACAAGAAAAAAAAAGTTAAAATAAAAGTAAAAAGCACGTCGTGTTGACAACCCCCCTCCCCCCCTCCTTCCAGAAAAGAATAAACATGGGACAGACAAATCACACCCATTTTTTTTCTTTTCTACCTAAATGCGCTGTTTTAAACCAGAGGCTGCATAGGCTAGACTGAGCCTCCCAAATCAATAGACAAAGAAAGCCAGATGAGACGGCAGCCTCTGCCCATGCATTTGAACAGTAGTGAATTAGGACAAAGACATGGTCAGATTCTTGTTTTGTTTTAAAGTTTTTTTTCTTCTGTAATGTGCATTTAAATCACCAATTGCCTTTTAAAATATATTCCTTATTTGTTGTTTTATAATAATAATAATAATAATAATAAATGACATTTTTTTCTAAGACTGTGTCCTTTAAATGCAAATGTGGTAGGAGTCTTGGCAGAACGTGAGTTGTTTGCACACTGTACTCCCCCTGGCTCTTCTGACCAGTGCGCCAGTCTACACCTCAATATTGTTCCCCGCGTACAGCCTGGTCCAGGTCCGTGCTGGAACACAAAGCACACGGGAGGAAGTCAGACAGGTTGCCTCAGCTGGGGATACTCCAGAATATCTATCCTGCTCATTATAATGCATCAGATAGTAAACCACGGACATAAATGGACCTGATGACAGTAACGCTATACCATAATTTTGTTGTTGTTGCCTGAATTGTGTTTCTTACTCAATGCAATGCCTAAGCACTAGTCCGTAGTTTGGCAGCAGCTATTTTTTATGCGTCGATAAAACTGATTAAAATGTTGAGGGGTTTGGTTCAGCACAACATCCTTCCGATCAATCTGACCAGACCGAGGTTTCAAAAAACAGACTCGGTAGCCTGTCAGCATTCTTTCATTGTGGCGCTACACTACAATGATGAGCATTTAGTCCACACAGCCATTTTCAAACGGCTGGCTCCATGAGAAAAGGACATAGTGGGGACGCACTGTAAAGGGAACAGCATGTGGAGTAGGGCTGCGTGGAGAGGTCAGACCAGGTCAACAGAAGGACAGACTCACCTGTCTCTATGGCTTGAGCTTCATTGGACTTCCACTGCTCTGCAACATCATTGGCTAGAGGATCATCAGGGTTGGGAGCACTTAGTAATGCCTGGATGGATAGCAGCACTGTGCGGATCTGCAGGGCTGGGGACCACTTATCTAAGAACAAGAGATCAGATCCGTGTTCACGGGTGGAGGGTGAGGTGAAGGAACGATGCTGACACTCCCGTCACACACAACAAACACATCAGTGAAGAAACGATAAGGTTTAGGTCCATAAGATGAAACAAACACCATGACATTGCTAACCAACTCCTCGTGTTCAGTTGAGCATAACCGCAGCGAGACAAGCAAGACGTGAAGTCTGTGTTTAATCATTTGTAAAAAAAAAAAAAAAACTGGAGAACAACACTGTGTTTATCCAATACCTTTAACACACATTCGCATATCAAATATCAGGGCCTAATGTCCACATCCCCAAATGTCATACCTTTCAAGATGTCTAGGCATATTCTTCCAAGCTTGTCTACGTTGGGGTGATATATTTTGGTCATGAAGCGTACTTTCGGAGCTGCCATGGGGTACTCTTCAGGGAGAAAGAGTTCAAGTTTAAAGGTGCCCCCCTCGAAGGGAGAGTCTTGGGGCCCAGCAATGACTACGTGGAAGTAGCGGGCGTTCCCTTCATCAGGCTCCGCCTTAATCCCTGGGACAGGCTCCGCCAACAGACGCTGGGTCTCCTGAAACACACACACGGTAAATAATGACTGTCTACACGCAGCATGTCACAGAGTGAATGTGGGGAACAATGAGCGGCGTATGGAACTAACATGAATCAGCCCTCATGAGAAACTGTGAAATACTCCCTAAAAAGGATTGGAAACGTTGATATAAACTACAAAACGCATGGCAAAAAACAAGCCTTCAACAAGACTGCTTTTTTTTTTTTTTTATGCCACTCTAATCATGCCTTTGCAGGAAGGAAAACGTCCCGTCCCCCACTTTTAGATGTCCTCGAATGTAAGGGCCTTATTCCCCGCCCGCCTCCCGGCTTTCTGTAAAAGAATGTTGCTGTGACAACCCGGTCGCTGTCACAGCCATAGGTTGATCTTCCTGGCAGACCGGTTACAAAAAGGCAGCCAGTAAGTCACTAGGACATGGACTGCGGCTGCATGAAACGACCGGCGAGAGTAGCCGCTTGCAGTCGGGGAGGAGTTGAAAACGGCTCTGTGAAGTCGGACATTCCAGCTTCTCGTGGTTTGCTGCGTTGACGTTAGTCATGGACGATCAAGCGCAGTTTGCTTACTTTACTTTATTTATAATTAAACTTAGTCTTTCCGTTAGTGAAGATGCGGACTAAAACCCTTCAACACATTTTTTATTAAATTAAACTGTTTGATTTGACGGATTTGAGCATTGGCAAAACTGAGGTGTCAGAATAATTACAAAACGCGTCAAAGTTGTTGTGTGTGAGTCTGGCCAATCATGAAATAGCTGTGTCGTCATTTGAACCAATGCGCTCGGCTACACAGCCGGCAGTTCTCGAATCGATCTTACGGTACTTTGATGACAGTGACCTAGCCTCGGCGTCGTCTCAAGTCGGACAAGAAGTCTAACCAGAATTCACTGTTTCACGTCAGCCGCCTGCAGCCGGCTGCATGAAGTCAGTCCATGTCGAACGCACCTAATACTACAAATATATACTCCCATCATTGTTGGGATTGGTGAGATTCTGCCTAGCAACACAGACGATGCAGGGTGAAGGGACGAGTGTGATGAAGAAAACCAGATCCAGCTAGCCCACAGCCTTTCTCCTCACAGCACCCCTGGTCTCAGGACTCGCTAACAAAGTTGTTAATCACTCCCCACTTTACACGCACACACAAAAGAGAAGGTGGTTGCCAAGAGGTGCATTGTGGTGTGCTTGGCTTTGCTCCTGACTCACGGAGGGAGGGAAGGCTCTGGCCACATCACAGGGGAGGGAAGCTGAATAGCAGGAAGTCCTCTGCAGTGTTAAGGGCTTGTAGAGGTGACCCTGCCACCGGAGATACACTACTCCCATTCCCACCCACCCCACTGCAGCAGCAAGGCCCACCGTGAGCTAGCTGAGGCAGTCGAACAACCGATGGACCTCGTGGAAACACACACCCTTCTGCGGTGACCGGCAGGCATCTGATATGGCCTCTGGTATGCATGAGCCAGACTGGGTGACACCTGGGAGAGTTGCACTGGAACACTGCAGACTGGGACTGTGCTAGCAGGCTGGAGGCTGATTGGGTTTCACAAGAAGGAGAGGTTGTCTGTCAGCCTGATGCTGGTTGGGCTTTACCTTGACCATATTCTGCAACTTTCACCATGCTTCAGCGAACACAATTATGTCGATGTTATACTTTACATGTTATTGACGTTGCTGTTCTAGTGTTCAATCACTTCTAGTCATTGATTCTACGGGACTTATTATATAGATTTTTTGTGCATCACTGAATAAACACGCTTGCTAAATAAATACATGTTTTCTAGTCACTGTCCTGCATCAGCACACTCACTGAGCTAGATCTGCACAAGTACAAATAGTGAGAGAGGGACATTAGCGGCAGTGGCAAAGTAAAAGTACCCCCCCCCCCCCCCCCAACAGTCCTACAGTCACTGATTTCCCCTCTAATGCATAGAGGGAGATTCCTGAAATGTTTCAGATAAACCACCGACAAAAACACGCAGTGAAAACACAGACAACAGAGGGGCTCCCAGGACCCGGTCACGAGCCAGGGGGCCACAGTCCCCAGCCCACCCACCATCTCTACTAGGACTTGCTTTCTATCACTTACCACATCTCGCTCCTCTCAGACCTCTAACACGGCTGCTGTTTCAGGGTGGTAGTCATGCTACTCGTCAGTCCTCATGATCTTCCCCTCACTGGTACTTTAACCCAGGACCTCTGACTTGCAAGTGCGAGTCCTTAACATCTACGCCAGCAAAAATCTAGTTCTTCGTTGGCGCGGTTGGCCTGTTTACATACTTGAAGGTCGAGTTTACCGATCCACATCGGCTACATTGCCATCACATTTTATGATGTGGATGGTTTGCTAATCAATTTACCATGTATAGTAGTAGCAAACCTCACTGGTGCTGATCCAAAGTTGAAATGACATCAGTGTTGAGTGGAACAGTGCTATATTGGACCACTTGGTCAACCCTCCTTCTCTGGCCTTCGCCTGGCCAGCTGGTTGGCCTCTCTCTGTTCCTGTAATGCCATCTCTCAACACAACCACTAGCCTAGTACCTGCGCAAAAATCATGCAGACAGACCATTAGACACATCTTGGGGAAACTCCTAACTTTGATAAATATAGTCAGTGTCCTACGAACTCAAAAGTTATTATTTTTTGTATCAAAATACAATGGCTATTTCCACCATAAATTGGCACCACGGTCTTCCAAGTAGCGAGGGGTGGCAACTACCGAGAGTGGGTAGTGAATAACATGCGCACTGGCTATTCTACTTAACTGTGACTAATATGTCTGCACTCAGTGTTAGAGTGCTTCTAACTGTAGGCTCATGTTATGAAACCATGTTGCTAGCTTGTTGTATACTCATTAGTTAGCATGGTCAGCATGATGACATGAAAGGTGTCAACCAACACAGTGCGCTAGGCAATGACACCTGTCATCATTGGACTGTCTGGCTAGCTAGCAAGCTACATGACCAACAGCAATGGCAATTTGTTCCCAAGCAAAACAACTAGCTAAATTAATACCACACCGTAAATTAAAACAGGTATTGGGCTGGGACCTAGCTAGAAAATCACATAAATGGTATAGAGCTATACAGAGAATCAGAGTTTTCAAGTTATAATTATTAGCTGTAGCAGCTAGCGCACCGACTTACAAGGCCACAACAACAAAGATCTGCAACAAAGGCACATTTTGTCAAATGAATAGCTCCCTAATACGAAACAAGAATATAGTTACATGAACACGTAGTTTAGCATGTTAAAGAATAGTTTATTTTAAGTTGTATGAATACATATTTATTTGGATAGACTTGTAGCTATCTATCAAAAACAAGATTGGGTGGGAGTAGCTGACTGTATTTCAAAGAACCTAGTAGCTAACGAAAGGAACAGTGCAGTGGCTAGCTAGCATGTCTGTGAGTGTGGTGGTGGCTAGCGGCAAGCTAGCATGCCAATTTAATGAAAGCTAGCTAGCTAGCCTAGTAGCTTTCTTATGCCTTCACTACCCAAAACAGTTAAAAATAGAGGCGTATGAAATGTGTTAGCAAATAAGCATCCAGACACAAGCAATATTTCTCCGCCATCTTTATCAACCGTTGGTATATTTCTAACACACCCTTTTTCGGTTTAACACTAAACGGAAGTAACTTTACTGCAAGCGCAATGGCTGACTAGCAATGACCAGCTAGCATTCTAGCTAGCATTGTAGTAGAAAATTTAAAATCAAATGTGGTAACAGAGCGGGCAATCATTTAATTTTAAATTCACGGTAAATCTTCTATGTGCTTCACATTGCAGAGAGATTCACTATAATTTCTTGCTAAACACATTAAATACCTTAATGATCCTGCGGGGCAATCCTGCCATCTTGTCTTTAAAGCGAGGTTCAGCTGTGTGACTATCCGTTCTTCCTCCTCTTTCGTTCGCATTGACAGCGAAGGCGTGCACGTCCTTCGGCCCTTTGCGTCATGAGACCATGACATATTGTGGAAATTTTATTTATTAAAAAACAGATTTGCCAGCCTGAGATACCACTCATCCCAAACACAATCAATACCTTGCACTCTTAGATATAATATAATTTGATTATTTTCAGTACATTTTAGTGAATACTTAAAAGGACTGTCACTGATCATGGGAGATAAAAAGTATATTTGAGATCATTTCATGGACTTTCTGAATGTGTTTGTTTCAGGTGCAGCACCGCAGCTAGTTCACATCTCCCTGGGTCAATAAAACACTGAATCACCTGCTCTCCTCTCCCTGAAACACAACACAGTACATGCAAAATAAAGCCCAAGTGGATCAATACACCCCTGGAAGTCCCTTGTGTCCAAACTTGCAGTGAGTCTGTCACTGGTTTAATAGCACCCAGGACGAGGATGTGTTTGGAGCTCCTCCTCTCGCAGATGGGCTTCAGCATTGCCCCTATAGGGCTGAAGTCAGGGGATTGCCAGCACAGTAGCAGGACAGAGGACAGCGACAGAGAGCAGGAGACTAGATGACAACAGGCATGCACTCTCTGCACCATCAAACAAGAACAGGTATTGTAGGCTGCTTACTAATCAGAGTCTCCACTATAAATAGGAAAAGCAAGTCAGAAATCTTATTTTGATACAGAACAGGAATATGTTTTGCTGTTGGATAAACCAAATCGAATGTTTGTGAGTCCCTTTTGTCTGAGAACTCTTTGTATTGTGCCTACAATTATATATGTTAAGTGTGGCACAAGTGATGTTGTTAGCAGTTCTATAAGACTACTTTTAAAATGTTGTGACATTAAGTAGGTGTCAGTGTATATCAGTAGTGCAGTTAAATGGTAGATGTATGGTTAAGAAAGTGTCAGCCTGTAACTAGACATACATCTCCCCAGAACAGGATTTATATTATTTATAGTTCTATTCATTAAAGTTATCAGTTAATTTATCCTAGTAAAATCCTCCAAACCTAGAGTAGTACAGACAGAAAACCTAAATTGACCTGAGTTAAAATTCAACATAAGGGAATACTGTGCTTGAGCGCAAGAAGCAAATTTGCAATGCAATATATTCAATGGAGAGACAAAGAGAAAGACAAGTACACACACAAACAGACAAACGTTGATACTGAATGTGCCTTTATATGAGTTCTTGTAGTTATTTTCCTGTACAAAATCCTAGTCTTCCAATTAACCCGCTAATCTCTGTTATTGGGGTCTAAGCTAAAACAAGATAGCTGCTAACCCATATTGGCCTTGATGCCCTGCCTCACCTCGCCCCCCTGCAAAATCTTCTATTGTTTGGACACATAGGAGCAGACGAACCAGTGCCTAATCTAGTCCCTTCTCTCAGTGCACAGAGAGAACAGACAATACCAGCTGAATTAGAGGGTCTAGGGCATCCGAGAGCTGTTTGATTTGAGAGACAGGATCTGTCCTGACAGGGCTCAACCACACTTCCTAGCCCTCTCACGTAGTATTTCAGACGGCCCATCACACATTATGTGGTATGTAGTCACCTTAACCCAAAACTCACTGGACAACAAAACATGGCTATTTTTTTTTTTTAGGTTTTACAAAAATCTGAACTGAAATTCTTTCAGCATTTGTATATATATTTTATGTGGTGTCTTGTATAGTGAAAGGACTTGTTGGCTTGTTACAAAGATTCCTAAACTATAAGCTACGGGTCGAGCCGTCAGCTTTACTGATATGTGGTCTATCTTCCCCAGGTAATGAGGGCCCAGGGAATCATCCTTGGCGTCTTGCCTGTCTTTTAGGCATGCTGTCCTGTCTGGGCTCAGTCTCCCCCATTCATGTGGCTCCTGTGATGACAGGCCTCCGCTCCGCGTTCTCGGCCACGCGGACGAACAGTGTCCCGGGCGGTGGCCAAAAGGCAGTGACCTTCAACAGGCTCCTGGTCAACATGGGGGACGACTTCAACGCTGACACGGGCCACTTCCGCTGCCGCATTCCCGGCGCCTACCGGCGCCTACTACTTCTCCTACACTGTGGGGAAGTTCCCAAAGAAAATGCTGTCCGTCATTCTGGTGAAGAACGGCCAGGAGGTTCAGGCCATTGCCTATGACGACCACCGCCAAAAGGGAAGGAAAGTCCAGAGTCAGAGTGTGATGATCAGCCTGAGGGCTATGGACACTGTGTGGTTAATGCTTCAGGGGAGCCCCCAGTATGCCCTCTACAGCAATGCTGGGCCCTACATCACCTTCACTGGATACCTGGTGTACCCCGACACCTCCACTGCCAGCTACGTCAACAACCACCTGGCCCCCCCGGGGCTGGCCCCACCCTGAATGCCCCCCCTCCTGGGGAGGCTGGAGGGGATGTCCCAAAGGAGCCTCGCTCGGCTTTCTCGGTGGCCCGGACGTCCCCGCTACTGGGGGAGAGCAGTGGTCCACAGCAGAAGAAGGAGCCTCTGACCTTTGACGTGGAGTACGTAAACATCGGGGGCCACTTCAACAAGACTACAGGGCGTTTCAACTGCCAGTTCCCCGGGGGCCTATTACTTTGCCTTCACGGTGGGCAAGCACCCTCACAGGGCCGTGTCGGTGAAGCTGATGAAGGGCTATGGGGAGGTCCAGGCCATGGTGTTCAACGAGGGACATGTCGAGGAGGAGGGAGATGCAGAGCCAGAGTCTGCTGCTGTCCCTGCGTCAGGGTGACAGTGTGTGGCTCTACAGCCAGCAGGATGACCGCTATGCCGTCTACAGCAACCAGGGACGCTACATCACCTTCTCTGGCTTCCTGGTCTACCCAGAAGCAAATCCCTCTGTGCCCAGTCCGGACAGAACGAACTTCTGAGGATCCGAACAACTACAGCACACAGGCTGGCCCCTCCAATAAATGGTGCTATGATCCAAAAACCAAAAAGTTAACTATGTAAGCCATACATCTCATTTACCACATCGCTATTGCCAAAACATATCCTGTATGCTGCATGCACAGAATGAATACCTGTAAGTGTTATATTACTCCACAAGATGGAGCTGTGTCCTTTGGTTTGTCGTTACATACACGGTATAATCCCCCCCCCCCCCCCCCCCCCCCCCCCGGAAAAAGGAAATGTGTCAAAGCTCCATTTACTATGAGAATTGTTTTCTGTAGTAGTGCTTTAACCAAGTCTGTATTGTTGGAGGTGTTAACCAAATATTTTTCAGGATTGGTGTTGGTTCACTGAATGTTATGGATGTTAAGTAGTTTTGTTTTATAACCTATTTTATATGTTTATAGACTAATTTTGAGCCACACTGTTTAAATCATTTATTGAGTACTGGCAATAAACATTGTCATTTGTAGTTTATCTCACAAGACCATATAATTTCTCTCCTTGTGAAAAGAATGATAATATGTCATAGAACAGGCACAGGATTATTACCATAGACTAGAGACTGTTGTATATACTGTATATGATTTGAATACATAAACATTTGATAAAAAGTATTATATAAAGATGACTAAGAATATAATTTTAGATGGCACAGTGTGTTTAACTGTTTGATGAATAAAAAGAAGAATTAAAAGAATAAAAAGATAAATAATAAGAAACTTTACAGTCTTTATTTACAATGAAAGGAACACACAATTTTAAAGTCAAACATAGCATAGCATCATCAGTGACATTCTTGTGACCTTGCAAGAATTATCTATGCAGTAGCATCAAACTGAAAACTGAAATAAATATATATATATATAATATACAGCATCAAAAAACACACAAGGATACCAAAAAATGCCCAGCCCTGCGTGAACAGGGCTTAGGGGGAAAGGACTGAGTGTGTAGCCCTGAGGGGCCCCTGTACTCACAGTCAGTGTAGAGGAGGTGAAGTTCAACACTTCAAAGTAAAACACATCACGCATCTGTCTAGTCTGTATTTTTTCACCGCTACTTTGCATCAAGATTTAGGGAATTACGGGGTTCCATGTGGATCACGGATCTACGGTCCGTTAGACCACTAGACTACCCGCAAAGTGCCGAATACATCAGCTATCAGTGATAGAAGCAATGACAATTGACGATGGGAAAATCACCTCCTATTGCCCAACCCTAGGCTGTGTATATTTTAAATAATACAAAAATATGACAATTCATGAGAAAATTCCGGCATAAAAAAAAAACAAAACTATTAAGTATATAGCATATATAAGCTTAGAAAAAAATATCTATTGCATCCCAAGCAGGAGGGCTAACCCCTGAAGGAACATGAGACCTGTGGGACCCAGGTTCATCTGCTCCACATTTGGGGATCCATTCCTGTGCAGCTTGGGGATTTTGATGAAGATCTTTGACTTGATGAGCAGATGACAGAATGTTGCCACCAGCCACAAGGCTTTGCTGGTATAGGAGAGGAATGTCACCTGTATCTCCTAAAACTATTAATTTCCAATACACGAAATGGCACCAAAGAGGGCAATAGATCTTTACTTACTTAAAATGTTTCTTTCAATTGAAGGATGGTTTAATTGTATGGTACATCCATCCAACCACAAGGTGGCGCTCATTGCCTCGTGTAGTCCTGAGTATCCAGTTTGTCATCATACCACTCCCCCATCAGAGGCATGGTATCACTTTCCTTTGGCTCCCGTTTGACCTTCGACCTCCAGCAGAAACAAGTGCTTCACCTGCCATCCACACACCAGTGCCGTGGAACAGCCAAGAGACCAACCGAGACCAACTCTTGTGACAAATGTTCTTCTTGTTTTTGAAGTGTCCCATGAGCAGGTAGAGGGGGTGACCTCTAGATGACATTGTAGGGCGTACAATCTTCTGGGAAGGGAGGGAGGGGGGGCATCTTACAGAAGAGACAGGGCTCCTCCTCACTGAAGGTACTTAAAAACAAATCAAGCTTTTATTGGTTCTCCCACCATTTCAGAGAGGGATTCTACTGGTGACCATCTGAGAGGCCACCTGGAGAGTGGGTGAGAGGATGCTGGCACCGTTGAGGATCAGGACATTGGTCATGATGTCCAATAAGGGCATGGAGACGATGGTAAGGAGGGTTCTAACTAGAACACCACCTGGGTGTGGGTGGCCTTCCAGGATATGATGTTGTGGTGAGATAAAAGTGAGTTATGATGAATATAATCACTTTCAGTATCCAACTTGATATATTTTGTTATTTACAAAAGAGTAAACACTGACTGGGTCTAACAAGTTTAATAGGAAATTAATCTTGGTTATCAGTGGGGGTATCAGTGATCATTGTTGTGTTCAGAACCATTCAAGACACATTACAAGTCAACATAATTAAGTCTATTTATTATTATCTTATTTAGTTTACTCTAGATCTGTTTTTGTTTTTGTACACCTTACATCCACCATTCACACAACATATCACATTATATTCAATGAAAATCAACTTTGTAAATAAAACAACCCTACTGGTCTTTTGTCATGTGCTTGTTTGCCTGCTTACCTAGCCAGGTCCTCCCTGATAGAAATAGAGTATATCTTAATGGTTAAAGTTACAGTCAAACATTTACAAAATTAGAAAATAATAATAACTATGAAAACTCAAGAACACCAGTACATTAAGATTCAGATTATACAGAATACTAATGAGTGGCATAGATATCTACAAGATAAAGGTTAAATCTACTTTGATCTACAATCATGTTTTACAATTTTTACAAATGAAGGCATACTGTAATAACAAATTAATAAACCTACATGTTCTTGAATACTTAATTCATGGCATAGTTTCTGGGTGGAGTATGCACCAGGAACAGATATATATCCTGTCAGGTTTTTGCTATAAAACAGTCAGTGGCAGTAAATCAAATATATTTTACACACAACAAACAACAAAAACACATTTTTATTTGCTGTTAATGTTTTAGTATTATGTATGTATTTTGTATTTTTATTCAAATGATACCCTAAACAACAAACAGCTCGGGGGGTTGGGTGAAACCAAGAAAATAAGAGTTCTTGATCCTTTTTTTTGTTTAGTAAATGTTACACTGGATCAACAATGAACAAGGGACATTACTTTATCAAAAAAAGGACAGTGGCAACAGAGCCAAAATTATTTTCTTTTTCTTTTTTTGATAAAACCCTTTGATAAATGTCCAGTATTACTCAGGTAATTTCAAACTGTCGCTCCAAAGCAGCAATTCAGACAAGTAGCAACATGAAAACACAGGTAAAACATGATGAGAGTCAACAGTGACTAGGCCTAACAAGTTTGATAGCTGATTACATGTAGGTTTATATACTAAGGGGATCAGTCATTCTTACATTAATTGAGTCAATACAGGCAATTTTTAAATACTGTCACATTTGGTTTTACCTCTGTACCTCTGTATGTGTACATATCAGATCCTCAACTCACATACATCACATGACATCAGCATACACGTGATGTAGAAATGACGACAGTCGATGCCTCTGACGGCCTGTCTGTCCTGAGAGCCTTCAGGAGCTCCTGCATCGTCTGAGATGGTCAGATGATCATCCTGGCTCTGAAACGTTTGTGTGTGCGTGGGTCACTGCATGTGTGTGTGGCGGGGGGGTCACTGCATGTGTGTGAGTGTGTGTGTGTGTGTGTGGGGGGGGGGGGGGGGGGGGGGGTGTCACTGCACATCCCAGATCTCACAGAGAAGCGGAGTGAACTTGTGGTCGCTCATGCGCCAGGACGCGAGCATCTCAGCGTGGTGGTGGTTGAGCGTCCTGAGCTCCGTCAGCCGGCCCAGCAGACGGGCAAAGTGCTGCGGCTCGGACGAGTGCTGCAGGCAGCAGAACTTCTGCAGGATCTCCAACATGGGGTCCTGAAGTCTCTCAACGGCCAGCTGGTCCTTCACGTATGGACGCTCTGCAAGACAGGGTGACAGGACCTTTTCATTCCCAAATTGTCCCCACAAGAGCTCTTTTATACCTTGCCAGGTCATTATTGTAAATAATGTGTTCTTAATTGACTTGCCTGTTAAAATTAAGGTTAAATAAAAACTTAGAAAAGACACAGCCTTAGGATCAAGCTAGGTGGTTATAGTGGGCAGTATCTGAAAGTAGGTGCGTTTAATTTGCCCAAAATCTTTATGGACTTGTTTGCAGTAGGTGAGACAGATCAAGTTCAACGTAAAATTGGAGTTCTGAAAGTTGTGATTGATGAGGAGCTTATTTTATACATAACTGTCCCCTGCCACACTGACCTGGTGTCAAGATGGTGATGGCGGTCAGGAGAGCATGCTCCTCTGGCAGCATATGTAGTTCTCCGATGCTCTTATAGAAGTTAAACATCGGTGTGATAAACTCCTCTGATATGCCTGTGGATCGAAGAGATGACTTCGTTGTAAAAAGTTTAATCACATATTAGGCTTGTTAACATGTCAACTTCCTGATAGGTGTGACAATATGCAAAGATGACACATTGAAGGTTTGACTTTGAGCTTAACAGTGACAGGGGCACACCCACAAATGCACATACCATTCTTACGCATCCCCTGCACAGGGACAAAAGCCCTGAATGTTAGTCAACAATCATCTGTCCGTCAAACCAATGAAAGTTTGCTAATTCCTTGTTTCTGGAGAAGAATGGAGCAGACAGATTCTGCTGGCAGACCAGGATGTTCTGCTGACCCGAACAGATGGCAGAAATGTACCACATTTGTTCCGGTCATGGTCAACGCAAGCACTAGACTAACCTTTGAGCTCGATATTACCACCACCTTTGCTCATATATGTTCCAAAATGGACAGTATGGTTTCATTGAGATATTTGCCATTAAAAAAAGAGGTTGGGAAGATATTGAAAGCAGCCAGGGGTCCATGTCTTGAATGAAGTGGGCCCTTTGGTTCTGCTTCCACCCCCCCCCCCCCCCCCCCCCCATAGGGTGGCAGTGCTGGACATAGAATGGCCAGAGCAGACAAAGACTGTCAAAACAACATCAACACATTCTCCTGCCGATGACACAAAAAAGAAAAGAAAAAAAGAAAATATGAGACATTGGAGCTGTAGGACGTCCTTGCTATTTTATAATTCAGAGGATTTTATTCAGAATCAAAATTCTGAGGGGGTGGTTGAAGCCCTTCTCCTGTCAGGCCAGAGCATGAAGGCTTCAGAAATGCCAGAGGGGCTCTGAGGCAGAGAGAGGTGGACAATACCCCCTCGATGTTTAGATAATAGAACAATGGCTTGTTTAGACAGCATCACTTTCCTCTCCCCCTCACTGGCCTTTAGCATGAATATCTCAGGGCCTGGTTATTATCTTGGACCGGCGCCAGGGGACCGTGATGACGCATGCTCTCGGACCAGCTCTGGCACGCTGGCTTTCAGCTGTCCAGGCAGGGAAGAGACAGCAGTGACAGCTCAGATAGGCTGACAGCTCAGACTGCACTTGACAACATATTGGGTTGGATAGCTTTGGATCTAAGACAGTCAGGCTGAGGCACTCAGATCTGAAAGTGACCCAAGTCATGAATAAAGATGTATAAATAAGCTTGGCGACAAGACAAATCTTTCGCGAGTCGACCAATCCACAAACCTCCCAAATCTCCCCACACTCCCAGTCCTAACACGAACACCTGCTGCATGTGAGTTTGACATCTTGGGATGAGCTGGTGTGAGTTGTTCAGCCTGCCTCCTGTAGCTCCCTGCCTGGCGGCGTGACCAGGCTCACAGCACAGTGAAACAGTACCCAGTAGGGGCCATCAGGCTCCCTGTACACGGGTAACACTAGCCTGGTAGATCAACAGGTCAGAACTCCTCACTCGGAACCTTCTATTATTCACGCTGGCCCTACCTTTCTGTCTGCCTATCTGTCTGTCCGCACGCCTGTCTGTCTGCCAAACTGCCTATATATATATTTGTGTGCCTGGCTATATTTCAGCCAGCCTGTCTGTGTGCCTTCCTATCTACTGCCTGCCTGCCTGTCGGGTATTAAAACCTTGTAATAAGACTGTGTGTCGCTGATATGATCAGTGCTGAGATGTTGTGATATATCTCACCACTCTTGCGTATCCTGTCCTCCAAGACCTCAGTGTGTCCATGGGGCATCTTCCTGGTGAAGACCTGGGCCGATCGCAGGAACATGGCCTCTACTGCTGAGCCTTTTAGCAGGGCAATCTGATCCTCATGGTCCAGGGCCTGGAAACCTGGCAGACACACACCAACACGGTTAGCACATTACTCAACAGGATACATTATTGGAACATTTCTGGTTCTTACAGCCAGCTTACACTGTTTAGGTACAACAACAAATGATCTGTTATCTTTATTGTTATTGCAGTATTAAGTATAAGCTGCATTGATAATCGTGTATGTTTATCAATGGATATAATGAGTGAAGCTCCGTTCCAGTACATCAAAGAAAAAATAAGATCATTATTATATTGAGGGGGTGCACACCTGGAATGTTTTTGGTAAACTCGACCAGAACCTGTACATGACTGGTAGCCATCTCTGTCAGGAGCATGAAGTTCTCTTCTGCGTTGAAATGCTCCTGTAGCTGCACAGACAAGGTGAGAAATAAATTTAAAGATAACTTATATTTTGATGTGTTCCTGTAGCGGCAGAAGAGAACAAACTATTCAAGACTAAAACAGTCAAAAACACTGGCCTGACAATACATGGCCAACCTTGACTGAGAAACAGGCCTTGAATTCCTGATAAAAGTTACGTAACCCCCACTGACGCAGGGAGAACACAGCCTGCCTCTTACTAGGACAAAGAGAATCTGTCAGCCCAACAAAAACTTGTGAGTCTCAAAACAAGCATGTTCACACAAACATGTCTGTGTAAACTTAATGCTATAGAATGGGATGGTAAAATAAGCAATATTGTACCAGTTTTTTGGCCATGTCTTGAGGGATTCGATGTTTGTTGTATGCATCGACAATGAAGCTCAGCAGCGCCTGCTGCTCCTGACTCAGTGTGACCTTCTCCTTTGGAAAAAACACAACACAGTGGTTTGCACATTGCTCCAACCCTGTACAGAGGATGAACTGGGAAACATGGCAACCCTGTACACCGGATGAACTGGGAAACATGGCAACCCTGTACACAGGTTGAACTGGGAAACATGGCAACCTGTGTACACTTGATAACACTTGTTTTTCAAGAACAATTAAGTCCATCAGTAAATCCGCTGGTGTCGTGAAATGAATTGGAATGCCTTGCCGACACGTTGTTAAACACTGACGGGTGTGTTGGATTGTGAAGAGCGCTGAGGGAGGAGGGTGTACCTTTGATAGTCTTGTGGTGGATGTAACCTGCTTAGTGTCTGAGTTGTCCCCCCCCTCCGCCTCATCCCCAGTAGACCTCCCCGGAGAGGCCTTGGTGTTCTTCCTCAGTCTCTTGGACTTGCACTGGATCTCTGTCAGCAGGCCTGGGGGGGGTCCAGAAGTCAAGGGTCAGGGGTCAGAGAGGGGGCTGATGGAGTGCGTCATCACTGCTCTCATTTCTCTAGTGATGCAATCCTGGCAACAGTTGCCAGGAAGACAATGGACAATGCTAAGTGCACCTTAGTCAAGAAACAGATAGATAAATACTTGGTGTTGGTGCAAACTTTACTTTAAATGTTTCCTTTCATCAATTCAAATATAATATGTGCTCATACTGAACATATAACAGTACATGGTGTTCAGCCATACTGAGGACATCTATAATCACACTGTAAAATCAATTTGATTTAGACACTTTTTGTGATCCAGAAATATCTTGCAGTGGATTCTGGGCTGACAACCTGGGCTGAAATCAAAGATCTCCTTCTGTCTTGAAAAAGAGATGTCCCACGCCTCTAGACCCTGACACCAGAGCAACGTCTGGGCAGCAGGGAATCTGCCCGGTCCCATCTCAGCTAGTCATTCTATGGGCCGGGGCTCAGAACAGCCCGCTGCCTGCAATATTCATCACAACTCCCCCTGCAGAATTCATGAGTAAGGTGAGCCTGTTCCGTCCTCTCCTGCTCCGCTCGCCTCTCCTGACAGACCCAAATGGACTTGCTAACTGGGTTTCCTCCATGACTACATCAACACGGGAGCACAGGTAAATCCACTTCGAAGTGAACCGTTCACGTATACACAGCAATTTCCCATTTCATCCTACGAAGAGAGTTTTTTATTGAAGTCAGGTGGCTGAGCGGTGAGGGAATCGGGCTAGTAATCCGAAGGTTGCCAGTTCGATTCCCGGTCAAGCCAACTGACATTGTGTCCTTGGGCAAGGCACTTCACCCTACTTACCTCGGGGGAATGTCCCTGTACTTACTGTAAGTCGCTCTGGATAAGAGCGTCTGCTAAATGACTAAATGTAAATGTTTATTACTTTATTCCCCAGCCTATGTGCAACCACCCCCCCACACACACACACACACTCTCCGCCCCCCCAAACCCCACCCAATCCCGTCCCTTAAGAGTTTTTCCATGAACGGGGCCGAGCCCCCCCCATTGTGTGAGGCTTCCCACAATGGCCTTTTGCCTCAGAGCTGCATGTCAGACTCCACATGACCTTTTCTCGGATGGCCTCTAATGCATTGTGTGTAACTGCTGATATGGTCCATTCCCAGAGGGTCCTCATGTGGATACACTGACGTCCGTCCTCAGAGTCCCTCAGAGTCCTCATGTGGAAACACTGACGTCCTCAGAGCTGCAGTGGTCTATAGAATCCTCTAGACAGACCTCTGTCTCTGTAGCCTGTCTATATAACCTGAGCATTTGTTTGTTGCATATTTACCAATATATCACTCAGGTATTATTAGGGAGTCTGAGGGGTGAGGGAGTCGGGCTAGTAATCCGAAGGTTGCCAGTTCGATTCCCAGTCATGCAAACTGACGTTGTGTCCCTGGGCAAGGCACTTCACCCTACTTGCCTCGGGGGAATGTCCCTGTACTTACTGTAAGTCGCTCTGGATAAGAGTGTCTGCTAAATGACTAAATGTAGGTATTGCATTGCAGTACAGTAAGTAGCTTTGTTGATACTCTGCTGTAATTATATATACCATGAATATATAGTCTGTTTAATGACATTTAACCAGATCCCGTATTAGACTGGGTATGGTGCTGCGTGTGAGGATGTCTGGAGAGTGACGGCGGACACTGGCGCCTCAGACCTGCAGACTCACATTCGGCCAGCATTCCCATCTCTCTGCACTTCCTCAGACGGCATTCCTGGCACTTCCTGCGCATGTACATGTCCATCTCGCAGCTGCCGCCGTTCTTGCACTTGTACACGGCGTTCTTGGTGATGCTCCGTCGGAAGAAGCCTGGAGAGGGGGGGGGGGGGGATGGGAGGGGGGGGGGGGGGATGGGAGGGGGGGGGGACAGGATAACCATGCTGCCTTAGTGGAATAATCCAACACCGTACCACAAGAAACCTTCACGTATTTAACACACATCGTTGAACTCTGTGATAATATGGGAACTTCTGACATGATACCTTCGGAACGTTCTGCATGACTGACGGCTGTAATGAACCCTCTAATTGACTGGGTGGCTGGTTTGAAGGAAGCTATTTATAGACGCTCTCAACGTCTCTGCAATGGAACCACCAACAGTACGTCACATTGTTTAAATGATGTAACATAAAGACACCATACACACACTTGCTCACAAAACAACTTTGGAACCGTTAATTCTATATTCTGGGACCTGGCGATGAGCACAATGACACACATTAACTCTGTCCAGCTCAGGTTCCTGGCCCATTGTACAGCAGTAAGCTGAGAGGGAACCTTATCTGGCTGTTACACCAGGACAGAACCACCATGCAGAACAAACCACACCAGAACAGAACACACCAGGACAGACACACCAGAACAGACACACCAGAACAGACACACCAGGACAGACACACCAGAACAGACACACCAGGACAGACACACCAGGACAGACACACCAGAACAGACACACCAGGAAAGACACACCAGAACAGACACACCAGAACAGACACACCAGAACAGACACACCAGGACAGACACACCAGGACAGACACACCAGGAAAGACACACCAGGACAGACACACCAGGACAGACACACCAGAACAGGTACACCAGAACAGACACCCCAGAACAGGCACACCAGGACAGGCACCCCAGAACAGACACACCAGGACAGAACACACCAGGACAGAACAACCCTGAAGAGATAACCCCACCAAAACAGGAAATCCGGACCTAAAGCAACGAAGTTCAGAATTGTAATGTGTCAGGTAAGGCCATTCTTACTTTGATAAGGTGCCAAAATCATAAAATAACCTTTGTAGTGTTTACCTAATTCTGATATACTAGTTAACACAGGTGACAACCGATGCTGCTACTTGGAATCTAAGTATTTATAATCAACCAACAGTGAAAGGTCCTCTTCTCCATTTACATAAAGCCATCATGGAACTTTACAATTAAATACAGTTCAAAAAACAAACACTCATTCATAAGTGCGGGACAACTTCCAAGTAATTTGTCAACAGCACACAACTTGTGAGTCACCCATTGCACTCTCTCCTTTCCAACTCACAATCACATTTCCTCTGTAGAATATTTCAATTTAGCCAGCCCGCTCTCATCTTAATGAACATCATCTTCATTCCCTCTGAAATCAGCTGGATAAGTTGAAGTGTTTGGTGGCTAACAAGAGCTTAATTGGCGCGATGCACTTGTTTAGGATTAACACTAAGTTAGATCCAAGCCCACGCATAGAGTAGCATTTGAACAAGTGAAACAAATCAAATCCAATTCTATTTGAATTGCAATCAATGTCTGCTCCACTGCCTCGGCCAAAGCAACAACAGTGTCTGTGTCCTCGGGGCCTCATACCTTTACATCCCTCACACGTAACTGTGTCCTCGGGGCCTCATACCTTTACATCCCTCACACGTAACTGTGTCCTCGGGGCCTCATACCTTTACATCCCTCACACGTAACTGTGTCCTCGGGGCCTCATACCTTTACATCCCTCACACGTCAGAGCGTTGTAGTGGTATCCCGATGCTTTGTCTCCACACACCACACACAGTTCCTCTCCCTTCACCCGCCCTGCGAGAGAGGCGTTCCTCGACCTCCGGCACACCACTGGCGCCAACGCTGCCGGCGCCTCGTCCACCTCGCCGCCATAGCCGCCCTCCAGGGCCCCTTTCCTCAGCTCGTACATGGCAGCAGGGCCATACCAGTCCTCCCCACCGTAGGGGGCATAGTAGGGCGGTCCGGGGTAGTAGGGAGGGGACGACATAGGGGGCAAAGTTAATCTTAAATCTTGATCTTGATCCACCGAGGGGTAGGGTTGCATGCTGGGATAGCTGGAGAAGGGTAGGACCTCCTGGTCTTGGAGAAGAGAACTTCCTTGGTCTGCCAAAATGTCTGCGGCGAGGGATGATAATAAAACATGGTCCTATTTACATTTCGATGAAACGTTATCACCTGCTAAGTCGCTCTGGATAAGAGCGCTTGCTAAACGACGAAATACTAAATGCCAGCTTCACAGGGATAGTGTGAGCAGCTACATACAGTAGAGAGATAATCCATAGCATGTAAACTTTAACGTAAGTGCGGATAGTAATCTTCACTGCCACATAAACCCGACAATAATTAACTATCCGCTGTCTGAACATACCATAGACTGATAGAAGGGCCCAAGCTGAACATCTACTGTATTCACAAACAAGACTGTACGAAACACCCCAAAACAGCGTACATTTGTCTCTAGCTTTGTCACCAAGTTGACACACTCTCAAATTCTAGCATTTACGGTTCATCTTGATTTACGGGTTGAACAGGATTTCTTACAGTTCTTTTTTTTTTTTTATCAAAGTATGTGGATTGACTTTATTATTTATTATTAAGTTATTATTTAATGGCTTATAAAAATTACAAAATTACCTCAAATGCAATATGTAATCTGACATATACTGTCACCAGCTGTATTCACATCTGCCAATCCAGTTGGATTTGGAACACCATAGCCTGAACTACCCCGAACCTCGGTGAGATACTGACCTCCTGAAGTCTTGTTCTGGACCATTGCCATTTTAGTGAGACCCAGCTCTCCCAGGATTGGCTTCCCCTCTCTCTCTCTTCTTCCCCCTCTCTCTCTACCTCTGGCTGCCCCTCTACTTGGACATGCTTCTGTCTGATCCCCAGTGTCTCATCAAACCCAGAGAAACAGTAGTGCAGCAGCTCATGCCCACAGGACACCTTGCTGTCTGCTTGAGGAGTGCCAAGAGGGCCAAAGGTTGCCATGGTCACTCATTAACCCGCTAGGCACATTTCTCTGCATCGTTACAGCTTGCTGTGTGACTGATGCATAGAGTTGCATGAGCTGCATTACCATCCTTGGCCTGTCCTGGCCTCTGTGGCTAGCTGTCCTGTCCTGGCCTCTGTGGCTAGCTGTCCTGTCCTGGCCTGTGTGGCTAGCTGTCCTGTCCTGGCCTCTGTGGCTAGCTGTCCTGTCCTGGCCTCTGTGGCTAGCTGTCCTGGCCTCTGTGGCTAGCTGTCCTGTCCTGGCCTCTGTGGCTAGCTGTCCTGTCCTGGCCTCTGTGGCTAGCTGTCCTGGCCTCTGTGGCTAGCTGTCCTGTCCTGGCCTCTGTGGCTAGCTGTCCTGGCCTCTGTGGCTAGCTGTCCTGTCCTGGCCTCTGTGGCTAGCTGTCCTGTCCTGGCCTCTGTGGCTAGCTGTCCTGGCCTCTGTGGCTAGCTGTCCTGGCCTGGCCTGTGTGTCTAGCTATCTAGCTACTGTTGAGGTAAGCTGATCAAAGGGTTTGAGAAGGACTGTGACAGCAATGAAGTCAGGTGGCTGAGCGGTTAGGGAGTCAGGCTAGTAATCTGAAGGTTACCGGTTCGATTCCCAGGGGGAATGTCCCTGTACTTACTGTAAGTCGCTCTGGATAAGGGCGTCTGCTAATGACTAAATGTCAGAGCTGGTTACTGACTCCGGGAGGGGGTTACGTCACTTACCTACAAAGTGGGACGTCTCAGAAAGGGAGTAACCATCAATGGGGATCTGTATTGGCCCCCCCACACTGACATCGGGGCCCACCCATTCATTCATTTTGTGCCGTGGTGCAGGACCAACTTAAAGTTGTGGAGATATGATTGGACACAGAACAAGGAAAGAATCCACCAGTAAACTCCCCTCCTGTCCAATCCTGTAACATTGCAAAAGGCGTGAATGCATTGGTGAGTAGGTGATTCAGGTCATGTAAATAAAAAGCTGCTTGATGACACGCTGCACGCCACTTATGGTTGTTTCATTTTGCCACAACTGCACATTTCCCTCTCCTGTAATGGTAGAGGGGCTCACAGTGACAAAAGACAATGGAGACAGTAGACAGGGAGACAGTGGACAGTGGAGACAGTAGAAAGTAAGATTGAAGACAGTGAGGCAATAGTTGAGGCAGTAGATAGTAGACAGTGGAAACAGTGAGACAGGTAGACAGGAGACAGAAAGACAATAGATAGTAAGACAGTACATAGTGAGACAAATAGTGAGACAGATAGTGAGATGGATAGTGAGACGGATAGTGAGACAGTAGATAGTGAGACAGTACATAGTGAGACAGTAGATAGTGAGACAGATATTGAGACAGATAGTGAGACAGATAGTGAGACAGATAGTGAGACAGTACATAGTGAGATAGTAGATAGTGAGACAGTAGATAGTGAGACGGATAGTGAGACAGTACATAGTGAGATAGTAGATAGTGAGACAGTAGATAGTGAGACAGTACATAGTGAGACAGTACATAGTGAGACAGTAGATAGTGAGACAGATATTGAGACAGATAGTGAGACAGATAGTGAGACAGTACATAGTGAGATAGTAGATAGTGAGACAAATAGTGAGACAGATAGTGAGATGGATAGTGAGACGGATAGTGAGACAGTACATAGTGAGATAGTAGATAGTGAGACAGTAGATAGTGAGACAGTACATAGTGAGACAGTAGATAGTGAGACAGATATTGAGACAGATAGTGAGACAGATAGTGAGACAGATAGTGAGACAGTACATAGTGAGATAGTAGATAGTGAGACAGTAGATAGTGAGACAGTACATAGTGAGACAGTACATAGTGAGACAGTAGATAGTGAGACAGATAGTGAGACGGATAGTGAGACAGATGGTGAGACAGATAGTGAGACAGTACATAGTGAGACAGTAGATAGTGAGACAGATAGTGAGACA
Source organism: Osmerus mordax (assembly GCF_038355195.1). Taxonomy (NCBI): domain Eukaryota; kingdom Metazoa; phylum Chordata; class Actinopteri; order Osmeriformes; family Osmeridae; genus Osmerus; species Osmerus mordax. The sequence continues at coordinate 19,688,927 of NC_090053.1, forward strand.
GATAGTGAGACAGTACATAGTGAGACAGTAGATAGTGAGACAGATAGTGAGACAGTCAGTGACACAGTGATATTCCACCATGGCTTCTCTGTGTAGGTGTTACCTGACAGTGGGCCACATTGAGCCCTGATGTGTCATGTGATAACACAGCCACCAGTGAACCGTTCATAAATCTCACCTGACTTTTAATTATCTAGGACTAATTTCCCCTGAGATCAAGCTACTGCAACCCACATCAAAATACAAACCATAGCCTCAGGACCAGTCTGACAACCTACAACACAGAAACTACTCAGCACAAAGCTCTCTCTCTCTCTCTTTCCTCTCTCTCTCTCTCTCTCTCTCTCTCTCTCTCTCTCTCTCTCTCTCTCTCTCTCTCTCTCTCTCTCTCTCTCATTCTCTCCATAGCTTCTTGTTTTCATCAACATCAAAGACGCCTAGACTCCACTGGCAGCTCCAAGAGATTCCCACCTCGTGGGCTTTACCTTCTGTCTCCCTGTGGATGGCTCTTTGCTGTTCAGCCTGCGTCCGCCTTCAGATCTCTGTAAAGTACAGCACCATCAGAGTTTGCTAATGACTGTTGGGCTGCATCTGCCAGAATCCTCCCAGAGAGATGTGTGTGACAGACCGGGGTCATGGAGAACAGGGACGATAGTTATTAATTAAACTGTCCATTTCCCTCCACAGGCGACACAGCCAACCTCCCTATCCCGTCAACCCCGCCCTCCCCTGACCCCCTCCCCCCCGACCCCCACAACAACTCACCCCATGTCTCCCGAAGAGATGACTCCCAGACTGACTAGCCCTCCCTCCCTCCCACACACACATACCCCACATCCCCAATTACAGCCGAAGACACAGCACACACTCAGTTAATTAATCGAAACCACTTTCCGAACCGCTTTAATCACAATTGATACCAAACACGTGTTGCATTGAATAGTGAAAGTCGAATGTTGGACCTCACCGCTTGGATGCTATAGATTAAAGACACAGTTACGAGATCCTGGTTGCCATGGAATTGACTACATAAGATGTATGATGTACGTCAGGCTCCTGCGTTGATGTCCAGGAAGTTGCTTGACTGACACTTCCCCTCTCACAGTCGCTTTTGTGGCATTGGGCAGTCAGACATCTTGTTTTTGAGCTGTAGAAAAGGGCGTGATTTCAGAGGAGGGGTGCTCCTGCATCTCTATGATCCTTTAATGTATCTAAAAGCATGGGGTTAATCATTGATACGGTGGTTGCTCCAAACCACGGGGCCTTCAGAGTCAACATGCCGCCCTTCAGAAATAAACACAACCTTTGCCGTTGTCTGTTTGGATTCTATCTGATTTGTGCTGGGGGTAGGATGGGAGTGAGGCTTGGGTGGGAGGGGAGGGGATGGGGGGACTGTGTAGTGATAGCCTTCAAGAGGGGGGACACCCAGTTGCGCCACCCCTCTACTGGTCCACCAGCTGTGCTCTGAACTGTCCCATGCTGTGTTTCCTGTATTGATTCACTATGATGGTAATGGTTGTATTTCTTGTTCTGGGGGCATAGGCAGGGTGTATACTACATTTGGGCTCCTGTGTGTCCACATACAGTTAGTGAGGGGGTTTATTTTTAATATTGTTTGTTATGACCAACTTATGAGCTGACGTGGATTTGATCTGACACGGAAGCTCATCTGCAACCATTCCTGGGAGTTCTTTCTCCTCCTGTTTCACGACTTCTCCCTCTCATCTTTATGTCCTGATGTGAATCACCGGCAAACTGTAAAACTCCCTGATGAGGAGATAAGCCGTTCAAACGTCGTGCTAGTATTCAGACCTGGCAGGACACGAGCATGCTCCCTCCTCAAACAAGCTTTCAAGGACTGTCGCAAAAACGCCAGCGAACGTGGACGATAACAAGGTCCGTGACCTTGAGCCCTAACAGCACAGCCACTCGTTAGCATACAATGGCAGATAACAAAACGCCGTGCTGGTCTTTAAAGACAGAATGCCTTTTGACAGCATTACTCTCTCTCTTTCTGAAAGCACTTATTCACAGCCGTGCAACAGACAGTTGGTGTCTGTTTGCAACCGACGGTATAGCCTAAAGACAAACTAAAGACAACGCTTGTGTGGAAGGTTGGATAAAGTGTCCGACTAATTATCGGCTTCAGTAAGAATGATGCAGACTACTGGCGTTTTTAACAGACACGATAAGCTTGAGAATGTTTACTGTGAGAGATTAAAACCAGAGCAGTCAAGAGTCTGTAGGGAATCAGGGCAGCACCGGTCAACAAACAGTGCTGCTGAAGGGGGCTGTCTGGTTTCTGCCAGAACACAGGAGCAAGCAGGGGTTAATGATGATTTTTCATTATTTCATTCGTCTATTTCATTACAGATGGTATGGAAACAATTATCTTCGCCTGTGTAATGGTGGGTTTCATGTATTCAGTTGGTTTACAGTTCATTTTAATAAACTTATTTTACAGGAATGTGTGAGTCGTAGCGATTGGTGTGTTTGGGACTGGCCCTGAGACGGCTTGGGCCACTGTCCCTAGTGCTAACAGGACTGGGACTGGCCCTGAGACGGCTTGGGCCACTGTCCCTAGTGCTAACAGGACTGGGACTGGCCCTGAGGCGGCTTGGGCCACTGTCCCTAGTGCTAACAGGACTGGGACTGGCCCTGAGACGGCTTGGGCCACTGTCCCTAGTGCTAACAGGACTGGGACTGGCCCTGAGACGGCTTGGGCCACTGTCCCTAGTGCTAACAGGACAGGGACTGGCCCTGAGACGGCTTGGGCCACTGTCCCTAGTGCTAACAGGACTGGGACTGGCCCTGAGACGGCTTGGGCCACTGTCCCTAGTGCTAACAGGACTGGGACAGGCCCTGAGGCGGCTTGGGCCACTGTCCCTAGTGCTAACAGGACAGGGACTGGCCCTGAGACGGCTTGGGCCACTGTCCCTAGTGCTAACAGGACTGGGACGGCTTCTTCTCTCTGGGATGCCACAATATTGAATTTTAGCGGCTAACATAGCTGTCATTATAATAATCACATGCCCTTTTCCAATATACTGCTTTGAGACGGTGTCTGTTTCAAAATTGTTTTATTTTCCATTAAAGCGTATGACAAATTGCACTTTAATGGGTAATGTTATCCAAGTTTTTGGAATCATCAACTACTTCTGAAGTTGAGATGAAGAACAGCTGTTTTCACATGACTAAATGGTCAGATGACTAAATGGTCACATGACTAAATGGTCAGCAATGATCAATGATAATTTCAGACTTTTGGATGGTAGATTCATAAAACTGTGAACCCAATACAGGATCAACCATATCAATGTTAAAAGCTGGCAAATCTCTAAATATTAAAGTGCATATATCAAATGAAAAAGCAAACAGAAAAAATATGTACAAAGAAAAATTAGTTTCATATTCACTTTCATATTTCAATAATAATGTATGTTCTGATGATGAAACTTTTTATAATTCATAATTCATACTTTTTGTTGTTGTGAAAACGCATTAATCTGAGTAGTGGATTGCAGTTCTTTAAGAAGAGTCTGGGTTCAACTCCTTATTCATAAAGAAACAAAACACGATGGTGAGAGATACAACGTACATTTTGTATGGTCAGTTAGAGGGATCCACCTATACAAGGAGCACAGTCCGCTGTTGCCATGGGTCTGTCTACGGCAATATGAATAAAGTTTACAAGTCTGACAATACTGCATCAGGGGGTGGGAGGGGGTACCCCAAATAGTACGAGCAAAAGAAAAAAGCGCAAGCTGGTAAATCTAACACTGTGGTTGATCTTCTCCCAAGCTGAACGCTAATACCACAGGATCACTCACATTCCACAGAAACACACTCTTTACTTGCATAGCTGACACAAAATCTTCCAACAAAACTATGTACAACCATCATAGGTACGTCAAACTATGTTTTCACGGATCTGACAACAGAATTTGGAGTCAAAATACAAATACAAACTATAGTTTAAGTATGAGGTAAAACCGTCAAATGAGTATCATGGATTAAACAGCAACAAAAAGCCAGTTTTTCATCACCGACAGATTCGTGATTTTTTACCTCATACAGTCCCACAGGCGTTTGACCCCAGGTTTGTGGGGAATAGGGGAGGGAAAGTTCTGACCCCCAGAGGGGTATCACTGGTACTGCTCCTGGAAGTTCCCATTACCGCAGTGTGGGTTCCCGTCCTCGTCCTCCTGCATGGTCACGCCTCGATTCTTCTTCCAGCCCTTCTTGCGGCCAACGATGGTTTCCGAGGTGCCATAGCTCTTCTGGTTTACCAGGGAGGCGCTGCTGTTGAGCTCCGACTCCTCAGCCAGCTCGTCATCGTCCAGGATGCCGGCCTTGTCCTCACTGGTGTCCTCCGGGTCTGCCCAGTCCTGCTTCTCCCCCGAAGCGAAGATGGCGTAGAAGATCACTCCGGTGTAGTGCACCATTGATGCGATGATGAACACATGTTGCCACTCCAGACGAGTCTATCATACAATGGAAGAGCAAACATGACCTTATTATACAGACACATTACATGACGAGGGCTCTCATCCTGTGCAATAACAGTTTAGTAACATTATAATATTGTTTATTATAAGGTCTATTAATATAATCTATATCATATTTTATTTTCACAGAAGCATTAGGTGCTCTATTCATGCTCACAGGCTTTGAATTAACGTAATCCAACTACGCACATGATTAGTCTTAGAAAATAATAATTCTATGTCATAAATAATATGATTAGCGTCCTGGTTCATCCTATATAGGCTTACCTTGTTTTTAGTCAGGGCCCCGACAATCAGAGGACACACCATCCCAGACAGGGTTCCAACCCCGTTGGAGATTCCCATGAGGATGCTGGCGTAGCGAGGGGCGATGTCCAAATGGTTTACGTTGAAGCCTAAGGGAGTGGGGGAAGTTTAGTCCATGATTGATTTGGAATACTAACCACTGTTTCTACCCAGCATTGCCTTCGATAATAGTAATGTCTGCCGGCAATGGAATTGTAATTACAGCCATTCGTCGTAAGCCACATAGCCGTGCAGTCTACGACTGCACGATGAAACATTGAAATCTGTCTCTCTTTCGTTGCCCTGCCAACAGTTTATAAAATATTCAGGGTAGTAGAGTGGCGAGTTGAAAACCTTCGTCTTCTGACTCAAAGGAGAGCGAGAGTGTTGCAGGTTGCTCTCAGCTGCTGTTCATGAGGCAATCCTGAACAACAATGGAAGAGGAGAACCCTCTTCTTTGAGGGTTTAGGTTGGTTGAGGGGCAGTTCTATGGGTGTATGTGAAGTCCTCTGTGACATGCTTGCGTGTAAAAAGGGCTATACAAATAAATTTGATTTGATTTGATTTGAGGAGAGGCGAAAGCAAAAGATATACCCCAGAAATCAACATAACTAGACTGCATGACGACAAGACCACTTGATCATGACAAGTTAACCTTCATATCTGTGCCTCTTAGACCTGATTCACTCAAGTCCAGTACATGCCAATAACATGACACACTTGATCAGACTATCTGGGTTTTTTTTACCGGAAATGGCGAACCCACTGAAGCCCACAGCCAGGACCAGGAAGGAGATGGCCACGCCTCTCGTGTGGGAGAAGCCTACCACCAGCAGCAGAGTGGCCTCCATCCCAAACCCTGCAGGGGGCCAGAACACAGGCTCAAGACAAGGCTTTGTCACATGGCGCGAGGAGAGGCCTCGCACAGCCATAACACCACTATCTCCGCGGGTACCCAATGACTGAACAGTTGTCTACCTCCGCAGTTCATGATTTTTCGCACGTTGGTTGTGGACATGATTTTGTTGCTGCGGAGGAAGTCTGCCAGCTGGCCCCCGATTGGCACAATGATGGTCATGACCATGTGGGGCACCGCAGACAGTAGACCCACCTGCACAGAGGACAGGAAGACTATAGGTTAAGACAAGCATTAGCGATGAACCCGAATTAATTGAAGTTGCTGATAAAAAAGCCTAACTTGCTGATGGGGAAGCCAACCTTACTGACGATAAAAACCAACCTTGCTGATGGGGAAACCAAAGACCTCTTCGAAGTAGGCGGGCTGGCTGATGAGGAGCAGGTAGAAGGTCCAGCTGCGGCAGAAGTTAGCCACAATGATGGCGTAAACGGGCATAGAGGTGAAGAATCTGCGCCAGGGAGTCTTAAACTTCTGAGGTGGCAAAGGAAGGGGGGGGGGGGGGCAGAAGGAGGCTAATTTAACACAGACACAAAGGCCATCATACACTTGACATGTTTGACGTTTTTAACCAAGCATCTTTAAACTGTGTACCTGAACCTAGACAAAGTCTATTTGTGTTGTTGCACCAGCTTTTTTTTGAAGCTGTCTGTCAAGCGTGGTAGGAGAAGCTTACCTCAGTAGCACTCAGTAGCTTCACCCCCTCGCCGATGGTGGTCTCGATGTAAATCTTCTCCTCGTCACTGATGGTAGGATGCTCCGCAGGGCTTCCATATGCCAGCAGCAGCCAGAAGATATACCAGATGAACCCAAACACACCTGGAGGGCACCATGAAAAACCACCCAGATCACCATCAGTGCTGTCCCATGGGATGATATAAACATGTTCATGTTCTGTAGTAAATTCACTCATTAGTGCTCGTATGTAATTGGTGGAGGGGGGTGTGTGGGGGGGGGGAGTTCAGACAGTCTGACAGAATTTCATTAGACCACGTGAACTCTGGACTGAACAGATTAATCACCCAAGGATTAGTCATCCATGCTGAGAGATATTCATTTTGGTCGATTAATCATGAGATTACATCTAGGAGGAGCTGCAGCGATTGTATTGGTCCAGAGACGGAGTGAGTGGGCTCCATCTTGATTAGCTAACAGCTCAGATATTGGACCAAGCTGACTAATCACAGTTATTAGAGGGCTACAAGTTGTGGTGTCAAAACTGCTGGGTTTGGACTAACACTGTTTTAGCATGTCACTAAAGTGACACCTAGTGCATTATACAAAGCATTACTCAACAGCTGTGGATCCTTGTCACCTGTCTCTGAAGGCCGTTGTTATAAACTCCATCCAATTAAGGCACTACATTTATAAATCTTAGATTCAGTTCATCACCATTTAGTACCAGTTCTCAGACCTCTGTCTGAATAATCTCTATCTTGAGTCATTTCCATCTAGAGTGTCCAAACTTCGGCACACGTGTTTAACTGATGTCGTCCTGGACACGCTCAAGTAACGCTCAAAGAAAGACGGCGTCACACACGCTACTGACTCGAAGTCGCTACAGGCAGCCACTCATCTATGACTCATCGCTTTGGCTTCGCTTTGCTTCAGATAGAACGTTCTACAACTCCTGACACGCATCTTCTTCTTCTTCTGTTGCTGGTTGTGTCCTGGGCTCTGCCACAGTGGGAGGTCTAAACTTGGTCCACCAAGATATTGAGTTGTTCTTGATGTCCACCCTGTAACATGTTCTCACCATAGATATAGAAAACAGAAGGCCACCCTACGTATTGGACCAGCACCCCTGCCAGAGGCATGGCGATCACCGCCCCGGCATAGGAGCCTGCAACACAAACACTGGATCAGACACACACACGCAGCTATGGTATTGCTGCTAACACTGTAGGAAGCGATACCGTACGCCCCATCCTGTAACTAACCAGATCTCAGTCACTTCTATAGTTTTAGTACTGTATCCATGCGCAGGTGATGTTTAAATGATTGGCTGGGTGAGTTTACATAAGTGAGACGTTTATATATACATATACATACATATACAGACATAGTGTACATATACATAAGGAGGATTCAGTTCTCCTTTGAAACATTCCGAAAAATATTCAGTTTACTTTCCGTACAGGGGAGGAGATTCAACAACATTCTACCTGTGTCACGACGTGAACGAGACGGTACGTTATTGTACATTCTAATAACTCTGATAGGCTTCTAAACAATCTTGTTCTGAACAGAGAGGAGAGCATGGATGTGCTTTTGGACAGTGGGGAAAATGTCACTTCATTAGTTTGAATGGGAAAGAAGCTACTTCAGAGGGAGCAGGTGATCCTGGCTTCATTCACTGAGCCATGTCAAGAGGGTTTGCATGCTGGGGTTGTCATGGCATCAGTTTATTGTGGGGAACGTCTGTTGGGAGAACAACAGCCGACATCTGCTAAACAAAATAGGCCTCTTTCCTGTTCCCCCAACTCCCCCACTCAGAATGCTAAACATCTCTGCACAGAGAGAACAATTAAGTAGAAGTTCAATTACTCTATTTGAACTGACCGGTCTGTGTGTGTGAGGGGTGTGTGTGTGTCGTGTGGTGTCTGCATGTGTGTTGTGTCTCAGTGTGTATGTGACAGTGTGCGTATCTACTTATGTGAGAGTGTGTGTGTGTGTGGTTAAGATAAATAGTGGCGTGCTGACTAGTACACAATCTGCAAAACATTCAGATTATGTCAGTGCCACTTTCTTCTGCTTATTTTTTTGTCACCTATAAGTGTAGCTATTATCACATGGAGTTCAAATCCTCAACTGTAGTATAGAATACACTGTTTTTGGGGAATGGTGATTAGCCCTAAGGATTCTAATGACAAAGAACCCAACTCACATTCATTCACTGCTTCAACATTCTCCAGACAGACTGCTAATAAGTGGACAGTGATGTGTGACGTCAGGGCTCACCGCAGAAGGAGGTCGTGGCCAGGCGACTTCGCTCCATGGGGGGGGCCCATTTGGCCCACATCCCATGGCATGCTGGGTAGGTTACCCCCTGCAGAGGCAGACATTGGGAGACAACATCCTCTTAACCCTCGTGCTGCCTTCGGGTCACATGACCCAAAGGTTCATAACGAACCATCGTTGTGTTTACCCAATTTTACCCAATACAAAAACAAATAAAAATAATTTTCTTTTAACCATTCCAATGTGGGGGGTCTGAGACAGCCCGACAGTTAAAAGAAAATGCTTCACTTTGTTTTTGTATGAGGTAAATTTGTCGCAATACGACGGTGGGTCACAATGACTGATGGGTCAGAATGACCCGAAGATAACACAAGGGTTAACAAGTTCATCAACTACTACTTACACCTGAAATATGTCCAAATATGTGTCTGATGTGTATGGTTTTTTTAAATAACTTTTGTGGGGTCACAAAGGTCATCTGTGTTGCCTCCCCTGAGATTTGATATGGGAGACCCCTCACCTCCACGAGGCCCTGCAGGATACGGACAAACAGGACACAGCCATAGTGGGTCCTGGCTGCTGAGGGGATGAGCATGTTCAGCATGGACGTCAGGAAGATGGCCAAACCAAACACCCTGCGGAAACACTGCTGTCATTGTATTGTAGGATACGATTAAGGCCCGTGCATATGAGAGTGAGAGTGTGTATTTGCACACACGTGTGTGTTCACCTCAGTCCTCATTGATGTGTCATAAACACGCCCTAGTGATCCAGGTTTATGGGTTTGTGGCTTTGGCATCACATCCTTATTGCCTGTCTCCCTCCCATCTCTGCAGTCAGAGATCATAATCTGTTCCTCTGCCTGTCTCCCATCTCTGCAGTCAGAGATCATAATCTGTTCCTCTGCCTGTCTCCCATCTCTGCAGTCAGAGATCATAATCTGTTCCTCTGCCTGTCTCCCATCTCTGCAGTCAGAGATCATAATCTGTTCCTCTGCCTGTCTCCCATCTCTGCAGTCAGAGATCATAATCTGTTCCTCTGCCTGTCTCCCATCTCTGCAGTCAGAGATCATAATCTGTTCCTCTGCCTGTCTCCCATCTCTGCAGTCAGAGATCATAATCTGTTCCTCTGCCTGTCTCCCATCTCTGCAGTCAGAGATCATAATCTGTTCCTCTGCCTGTCTCCCATCTCTGCAGTCAGAGATCATAATCTGTTCCTCTGCCTGTCTCCCATCTCTGCAGTCAGAGATCATAATCTGTTCCTCTGCCTGTCTCCCTCCCATCTCTGCAGTCAGAGATCATAATCTGTTCCTCTGCCTGTCTCCCATCTCTGCAGTCAGAGATCATAATCTGTTCCTCTGCCTGTCTCCCATCTCTGCAGTCAGAGATCATAATCTGTTCCTCTGCCTGTCTCCCATCTCTGCCAGCACTTTGATCAGACAGGTGATGGCACAAAATGACCCCCGCTCCTCAAACCACCCCCCACCCCAGAGTGACAGGCCTGAAGCCTGGACCCACGACGCAGATCCAGAGATGCCATTCTGAACCATGCAATTCTGCTTCCTCGCCAGAGTCCCCCCCCCCCCCCCCCCCCCCACTCGCACCGTTTCCAAAACAGCGTCCTACGTGACACTTGTAATATTCCAGTGTCTGGTGTTTCAGCGAGGAATCAGACTCAGAATCTTTTATTATTAACTATGTCAGCTGCGTGTCCCTCTTTCCTGCAGAGCTTTCATTACAGCCGGGCCCGCTATCTGAACATCACCTCCGCTCACCGCGTTAACCCTTACCTCGCACACACACACAAACAGTCACACACACAGTCACACACACAGTCACACACACACACACAGTCACACACACAGTCACACACCAGTGTGTGTTTGTCCCCCGTCCCCCCCGCCCATTAACACCTCCAATTAATGTTTAGTCTCTACCCTGTCCTCCGTACAGACACCAGGGGTGTCCTGTCTCAGGAGACCCTACCCTGTCCTCCGTACAGACACCAGGGGTGTCCTGTCCCAGGGGACCCTACCCTGTCCTCTGTACAGACACCAGGGGTGTCCTGTCCCAGGAGACCCTACCCTGTCCTCCGTACAGACACCAGGGGTGTCCTGTCCCAGGGGACTCTACCCTGTCCTCCGTACAGACACCAGGGGTGTCCTGTCCCAGGAGACCCTACCCTGTCCTCCGTACAGACACCAGGGGTGTCCTGTCCCAGGGGACTCTACCCTGTCCTCCGTACAGACACCAGGGGTGTCCTGTCCCAGGAGACCCTACCCTGTCCTCCGTACAGACACCAGGGGTGTCCTGTCCCAGGAGACCCTACCCTGTCCTCCGTACAGACACCAGGGGTGTCCTGTCCCAGGAGACCCTACCCTGTCCTCCGTACAGACACCAGGGGTGTCCTGTCCCAGGGGACTCTACCCTGTCCTCCGTACAGACACCAGGGGTGTCCTGTCCCAGGGGACTCTACCCTGTCCTCCGTACAGACACCAGGGGTGTCCTGTCCCAGGGGACCCTACCCTGTCCTCCGTACAGACACCAGGGGTGTCCTGTCCCAGGGGACCCTACCCTGTCCTCCGTACAGACACCAGGGGTGTCCTGTCCCAGGAGACCCTACCCTGTCCTCCGTACAGACACCAGGGGTGTCCTGTCCCAGGGGACTCTACCCTGTCCTCCGTACAGACACCAGGGGTGTCCTGTCCCAGGGGACTCTACCCTGTCCTCCGTACAGACACCAGGGGTGTCCTGTCCCAGGGGACCCTACCCTGTCCTCCGTACAGACACCAGGGGTGTCCTGTCCCAGGAGACCCTACCCTGTCCTCCGTACAGACACCAGGGGTGTCCTGTCCCAGGGGACTCTACCCTGTCCTCCGTACAGACACCAGGGGTGTCCTGTCCCAGGAGACCCTACCCTGTCCTCCGTACAGACACCAGGGGTGTCCTGTCCCAGGGGACCCTACCCTGTCCTCCGTACAGACACCAGGGGTGTCCTGTCCCAGGGGACTCTACCCTGTCCTCCGTACAGACACCAGGGGTGTCCTGTCCCAGGGGACCCTACCCTGTCCTCCGTACAGACACCAGGGGTGTCCTGTCCCAGGGGACCCTACCCTGTCCTCCGTACAGACACCAGGGGTGTCCTGTCCCAGGAGACCCTACCCTGTCCTCCGTACAGACACCAGGGGTGTCCTGTCCCAGGAGACCCTACCCTGTCCTCCGTACAGACACCAGGGGTGTCCTGTCCCAGGGGACCCTACCCTGTCCTCCGTACAGACACCAGGGGTGTCCTGTCCCAGGGGACTCTACCCTGTCCTCCGTACAGACACCAGGGGTGTCCTGTCCCAGGGGACCCTACCCTGTCCTCCGTACAGACACCAGGGGTGTCCTGTCCCAGGGGACCCTACCCTGTCCTCCGTACAGACACCAGGGGTGTCCTGTCCCAGGAGACCCTACCCTGTCCTCCGTACAGACACCAGGGGTGTCCTGTCCCAGGAGACCCTACCCTGTCCTCCGTACAGACACCAGGGGTGTCCTGTCCCAGGGGACCCTACCCTGTCCTCCGTACAGACACCAGGGGTGTCCTGTCCCAGGGGACTCTACCCTGTCCTCCGTACAGACACCAGGGGTGTCCTGTCCCAGGGGACCCTACCCTGTCCTCCGTACAGACACCAGGGGTGTCCTGTCCCAGGGGACCCTACCCTGTCCTCCGTACAGACACCAGGGGTGTCCTGTCCCAGGGGACCCTACCCTGTCCTCCGTACAGACACCAGGGGTGTCCTGTCCCAGGGGACCCTACCCTGTCCTCCGTACAGACACCAGGGGTGTCCTGTCCCAGGAGACCCTACCCTGTCCTCCGTACAGACACCAGGGGTGTCCTGTCCCAGGAGACCCTACCCTGTCCTCCGTACAGACACCAGGGGTGTCCTGTCCCAGGGGTCCTCTGTGTCCTCACCTGTTGGCTGCCAGCTTGTTGGAGATGAAGCCTCCAGGGATCTGAGTGACGATGTAGCCCCAGAAGAAGGAGCCGTGGATCAGCCCCACCGTCTCTGGGTCCCAGTTAAACTGAGCTGGCTGGAGAACAGAGGGGCAGAGGGTTTAGTCTGGTCAAATGGTGCTGTGTGTTTGTGTGTGTTTCCAGCTATTATTTTACTGAGGACCATCGAAGGTTTTGGTGCTGAAGCTGACCACTTGAACTTTATATGAACAGCTGCGAATAATTGGCACTTTTTTGATGTAGCTTCTTTGTTCAAACAATCCATCGTTGATTGGGTTAATTAAGTGGACACATGGAATATTTTGTAATAATTGTTTGTTATTTGTTATATATACATAAGCTTTCATTGGTGATGAAAAAGTTGGTGATGGTAAAAATATTGTGATTGCATAATAATCAACACTGCCTATATGAATAATGTATGCATCATTTGACTAAGGAAATGGCAACTTTATTGATGCATAAAACATCCCTAAACTAGGGAACAGACACCCTCTAATTTACAGAATCCTGTAACCTGGGGAACAAATGCCCCCAATTTAAGACCAACTGTCCCCAATCAAGGGGACACATGACCCAGCCTAGAAGACAGCCACCCCCTCACTTAGGGAACAACTGTCCCCAAGTCCCTCCAGGCCTCCATTAACACAGCCCCTCAGTACCTGGAGAACAGGGGTCCCATTGATGTAGACAGTGTTGTTGTTGACCATCTCCACGATGGCCACGCCCAGGTTGCAGCGGATGCCGAAGGAGATGCAGAACCCGAGGCCGCTGAGCATGGCGATGATGTAGCGCTTGGGCAGGCCAAAGCAGCCGCAGTCCAGGAGGGGCGGGGCCCGGGGCGGGGCCACCACCGGACGCCCGTCCTCTGTCAGCTCCAGCTGGTCCTCCTCATCCACATTGGTGCCATCCATTTTCCTGCAGGGCACATTTTTGAATATATCCTACAATAAACATACTGTATAACAGGGAGTCAGGTGGCTGAGCGGTGAGGGAGTCGGGCTAGTAATCCGAAGGTTGCCAGTTCGATTCCCGGTCATGCCTACTGACATTGTGTGCTTGGGCAAGGCACTTCACCCTACTTACTTCGGGGGGGGAATGTCCCTGTACTTACTGTAAGTCGCTCTGGATAAGAGCGTCTGCTAAGTGACTAAACGTAAATGTATAAGGATTGAGATGATGAGATTGGAAGAATCATGTGCTTTTTGCTGTTTGTAAATTATTTGAGGAAAACCAGGCTATGGAATAACTGTACAGTCTTTCAGACAGCAGGTGAACCCAGAAGGTACTTCTGATAAGGTCAACACGCATCTGTGATTCCTCACCACACTTGTTCCATTAACCAGAGTTGCTCTTTGCTGGACCCCGGACTTACTGTTTCTGATGTGCACCTGAGTTCCTTTCCAGAATGAAATGAAAGGGAGGGGTGTGAAGGACCTTTCTATCCCCTGTTCTGAAAGGACATTCACTGTCGTGTGTGTGCGTGTGTGTGTGCGCGTGTGTGTGTGTGGGCGGGGGGGGGGGGGGGTATCACTTCATGGAGGCCAAACAGAGGAGACAAGGAAAGAACAAGCGCTCACTGGCCAAACTGCTCTCCCTCACCACACACACACATTTACACCTCCCCGCCCCTGCAGTCCGTCTCTTCCTGCTCCTGGTGCTACTCCCTGAGGTCTGAGATATACCTGGGGACGAGCTATGAAAGCAGTCGATCATTATCAGAAACAGGATATGGCGCCTGGGACTAACCCTTCTGACCACAAAGTGCTAATACGGCATACTGGGTCTCTTTTGTCCCTGAAAATCTATTTTTGTTCCACTGTCTGAAAAATAGAAATAGTGTGTTCTCTCTTAAAAACGTAACCTAAAAAACATTTGGACCCCTAATACAATTTTGCTATCCTTTTTAATGCTACTGTAGGACATTTTACTAAAACAGGACATCGGTCTTAAATGATGGTGATGAGAGAACAGACTTGACACCATTAGCATCTCTGCTGTGGTACAATAGATATCGTAAGTAAAAAGTGATTGTGATCCATCTCTGGACTAGACCACTGTCTGCTTTTTAGGGACCACTAAAGCACAAACAGCATGAATGTGAACCAAACTATCATGATGCCTCTCACACCCGTTTCTCAGTCTCTCACTCAAATGCTCTAATCAGGCGTTCACATACAAGGCAACGGATGGAGACCGGAGTCGTAGTAGCTGAGATGTTCTGAGTGATGTGACTGATAAGAACCATAAATCACATGTCTGCCATTTTGCTTTTGGGGTGTGTTCATTATTAAACAGGCACCTATAGGACCTATTTTGTCCTCAATGGCTCACAGAGTTCCTGCCTAAAGCTTGCCGTGACCAGCTAATAAACTAAGATCGATTGCTTAGAAGAATCAATAATAAATGGCCCTTGAATAATACAAATGTTTCCCAGAGCATTCTGGATTACATCGTGCCAGGTTTCATTGTCAAGAGGAAATTAAGCCCCAGTCAATACAATCTGCCAATACTATAAGTGAGCAAATGAATGAATATATAACTTATATAAGTACTTTTTATATTCTAGTGTTATGGTTTATTTATTATTTATAATAATTGTATAATTGTTTTATGGATTTTAGTTGTAAGATGTTTTGTCTTAGTGATCCTATAGTCTACTGTAAAGGGAGTCAGGTGGCTGAGCGGTGAAGGAATCGGGCTAGTAATCCAAAGGTTGCCAGTTCGATTCTCGGTCATTCCAACTGACGTTGTGTCCTTGGGCAAGGCACTTCACCCTACTTGCCTCGGGGGAATGTCCCTGTACTTACTGTAAGTCGCTCTGGATAAGAGCGTCTGCTAAATGTAAATAAAAAATGTAAATGTGGTTCATGTGAAATTCGTTATTTTTCTACAAATGCCTGTAAAATAATCTTCATATTTTACAGTAGGTATAGCTGAACACATTGGCTCCAAACATACTCATTTTCATTTCGCAGGAAATTGCCTACTTGCATGTTTTATCCCCCTGAAAGACAAGCATCTACCTCATATGCTGAAGGTATCATACTTCCTTCTCCTTGTAAAATATGTACCTCTATTTTAAAAAAGAAATTCCATGATTACATTACTTGCGTTGCCTGGCGAGCAAACAAATCAAATATTCATGTATCTCCAGGATCTGTGAACATGTTGAGCTGAACCTGCAACTGGCTTCGAGTTTTGCGCGGTTCCTCTCAAAGCTTGTGCTGACGCCATGGTCATATTGTTTTCTTACCATGCACAATCAGGATGGTAAAATATGTACATATTTCAACAGACTTATTCAGGGCTAGGAAATGTATGACAATAAAATGTTATAAAACAGCGTCTTTGTTCCAGCAGTAGTCTTAACCCATAACTGTGCCATTCTTGTCAATCATATTACCATTTCCTTTCCTCCTAATTCCCCTCAGTCCGGTCCACCCAGTCCTGCTCGTAGTCCTCCCAACTCACCTCTGTAGGTGTCCCAAAGAGTCTCCCACGGTGTTCTTCACCTCCTCTTTCCCCGGATTCAACACCCTCTCCTTCAGACCGGCAAACCCCCCGAACGGCATCTTCCCTCTCTTCTCTCCGTTCCCCTCCTCCTCCTCTCTGACTTCCTCAGAATGTGTCTCTGTGCCTCTCTGCTCTGGTTTGTTCCGCTAAACGTGGTGGCTCATCGTCCTACGGATCCAAGCTTCCATTAGATCCCTCCTAATATGAGAGACGGGTCCTCCTGTGGCTGGTGCCAGGGGTCCTGAGATGTGAGACAGGTCCTCCTGTGGCTGGTGCCAGGGGTCCTGAGATGTGAGACAGGTCCTCCTGTGGCTGGTGCCTGGGGTCCTGAGATGTGAGACAGGTCCTCCTGTGGCTGGTGCCAGGGGTCCTGAGATGTGAGACAGGTCCTCCTGTGGCTGGTGCCAGGGGTCCTGAAATGTGAGACAGGTCCTCCTGTGGCTGGTGCCAGGGGTCCTGAAATGTGAGACAGGTCCTCCTGTGGCTGGTGCCAGGGGTCCTGAAATGTGAGACAGGTCCTCCTGTGGCTGGTGCCAGGGGTCCTGAGATGTGAGACAGGTCCTCCTGTGGCTGGTGCCAGGGGTCCTGAGATGTGAGACAGGCAGATCCTCTGCGCTCCCCTCTGAGGAGCAGAACTACCAGCAGATCTGACAGGGAGATAAGCGAAGGGCGGGAAGCAAGGGAGGAGGGGTAAGATGGGCGAGGTGGTGTGTCAGATGTGCTCCCCCTGGTCCAAGGGAGCGGGTAGAGTCATTTCTTGGATGTTCAAATGAAAAGAGAAATGCACAAGAGTGTGAAAGCGAGAGAAGAGCCAGGGATAGAGATCGTGTAAAGTGAATCCTTCAGCAGCTGGGCATTTTCAAGCTTGGACAGCTGCAGTAGAACAGAGCGGATCTCTCTGATCTCCTCTTCATCTGATGGCTCCACTGTTCTGGGTGAGGAGAGAATGGGATACCTGGCCTCCAGTGCCCGCCCCTGCTCCCTCTATCCTCCCTCCCTCCAGTCTCCTTCCACATCGTCAACCAGACAGGCAGGTTCATCTGATACCAGACCAGAGGATGAGGGATTAAATATTGACAGGATTGACAAACCGCATTCAACAGAGACAAGGCTAGCAGTCTGTTGCGCGGTGTAACATGTGCGCAGGTGTAATTTAAGAGGTATACATTAGATTCCAGGTACGCCCCATTCCTTCCCAGCGCATCCAGGTCAGCCAACGCGCTAATTAGCGTTACTGCCTGCCTATGACATGAGAAACTGATTCCATTCCCGCAGTCACACTTTTCTGCCAGATTAAATTGCACTCACTTATTTTGTTTTACTTAACGGCACCTTTGGGGTATTCCCCTAACTAAATGCATAATTAACTGTTAGGGCAAGCCCGCCTTTTCCTGCTCATTAAATATGCCCCATTAGTTTTTTTGTTTTTTTATTCAGATATTTCGATTTAAAAGATTCATCAGTAGGAGAGGTTGAGGGAAGATGCTCTCAGGATTTGTTTGAGGCTACAGAGCGGCTGTTGCTGCTACTGGCCGGAACACCGGCGTGAGCCACCTGGACTCCGCTGCTAGTGTAATGCCATCGGTGCCTGAAAAAATGTTTCTCTCGTTGGAGGCCGTGATCCAAAGAGTAGTAATGTGGCCTTTAATTTCGTCTACTGGAATATCTATGCCAGGGGATGCATGTTACAAGATCAATAGTCTACAACCCTTTATGCGTTCTGTCAATTGTTGCTTAAATATTTTGTAGGCTGCGTTGTATTGATTTTTTCCTAATCGTTCATCTTAACATTTGAGCCACGTTCCTCCCGGTCATGTTTTAATTATTTTTTAACCAGACAGTTAAAGTCTGGTTAGGTCTAGCCTACTGTCGATGATAAAGTATTGACCGCCATCTAGTGGTAAAGCGAGGCACTGACGCGCGTTTCCAGATTTCCGTATGTTGAACATACACACAAAAACATTAAAGATTAGGACTAGCCTACATGATGATGGCACTAGAGGCTACTTTTCTTTCAATCATTGAAAAGATTCCTCACGCTACTGCTCCCAAATGTAACAAATGGGGGCATAACCCACATTGTCAAATTTAAAAGGATCACTTTCCGTCCCCAAGTCTGTACCGATATTAGAAAAGGGTATGTGTGTCTGTGAGTTTTTTTGTGTGTGTGGACAATAATGCGAGACTCTTCCATCTACAGTAGGCAGTTGATCGCCGAATGTCGAAACACAACTACGTTTCCATTGCGCTGACCACTTTTGCGTTCCAAAATAAGGTGAATGAAGCAGTTCAAATTCAATCTGGAGTCGGTGCACGTGAGCGTCGCTACCGCATGTCACCGCTAGATGGCGACAGGCGTGACGAAACAGCATAGTCTTCCGCGTTTTCCCGGAATTCAGCGCTGCTCCTGTCCTGATTACACCGTGTACTTTCCTCGCACGTTTCTGTGTCCCCTCTCTCTCACTCCCCCCCGCCCTCAAGAAGAAAAAAAAAAGGCAATTATACAACTCACTCTCCCCCCTCCTCCCAGCTACCTCTCCTATCAACATATACTGCTTCTTCCACATGCAGTGGAGTACTGGGCCCCGGTGCACCGGCTCCAGCCATGTCGGCGAGGAATGCAGCGGCTGGTGGCGGTGACAGAGCGATAGGGGAACAGACAGGTAAACCCGACACTGTCAGTTTTCAAATTATATCAATTTCAATTTTTTTAATCATTTTTTTGATAGCTTTTCGCCAAAGCAGTGTCTGGAGGGCTACCAGGAAACGGTTCGTGAATTTATCAATGGTTGTGGCCATAAGCCATTCGCTGTGTGCCGAAACTAGGTCAGTAGATCAGTAGAGCAAACTGGCTGCTAAGGCACTTCTTTGAAAAATTTAGCAAAAATGAACATTTAGGTTGTTAACATATAACACTGTTGATGTTTATAACGGTAACTGAAGACTATTGCACGATCACACGCTTGAGTGTAAGGGTTTGCGCTCATAGCTTAGCATAGTTGCAAACAGATACTCCTATAGCCTAAGCTATTATTCTATAGGATCCTAACATGGCCCACGATAAACATCCATGTCTATGAAAAATAATAAACATTAAAGGTTATTGTATTGGTCGGCTACATTTAAAAGAACAGTTGCGCAATTTGGAATTGTTTGTCGGTATGTTGAAAGTTTAGCATGTGAAACTGATACTATTTGATGTTTATGTGACAAAGGAGGATTTCTCGATGTGGTTAGGTTACTTTTTATGTTCTTCCTTTTCGCAATAGCGTAGGCCTATTATTGAAAAAAATATACAGGCTACTTGTAGGTTACAGTGTCTGTCCTCGTCCAATTAGCGCCATTGTGAGCTTACACATTTAGCCTGTTTTGAGAGCAATGTGTTCATTTAAAAAGCATTTCAATAATATAAATCTTATTGTCTTCACCGTATTGTCAATAGCCGATTGTTTGTTATTTAGAATAATTCATAAATCTGTCTGTTGTAGCCTATATTGAGCGACTGCTAAATCCAATTGTGTATTTACTGCAAATTCTGTGGTGAGTAGCATTAAGTTTATTTTTTATTTCAATACAAAATAAATACATTGTCGTATTGTTATGCAGCCTACACGTGTACGTGCAGTTGTGTGACGGTTATATAATATGTAGGTCAAACTAGCAGCTCTTGTTATGGGCCACCGTGACCGCTTATTCCTTTGGGATCCTCTTGGGTTTGTTATACTATCACGTTTATCTGCTTTAGCTGAAACATGCTTAAATGTGGATACTGAAACTTATGTTATTTCTGAAGTGTGATACTTCTATAAAATATTGGAGAACACTCCAAAGTGCACTAACATGTCTCAATCTATTTGCCCCATGCTGATTGTAAATAGGATCTCAAAATGATCAGTTTTCTTTGTTTGTGAAGGAGGATTAGGCAGTGTTTAAGATGTGTTGATATTGATATGTACATCATCACAACTGTGGCCATGGAGTGTCAGTTTAATACTTGGTATTAATGGCAGTTGTTTACATAGTTTACCTTTTAAATAACATAAGTATAATTAAATAACATAAGTATAATCATTATGTGTTAACTGTGATATGCCTCTGCCTGTACACACACCTTGTATGTTTTTTGTTAAGCTATCTCTGTAACATTGACACACTCAGTAGGAGTCAACCCTCCCCCCAAGCCCATCTAAGTAGCCAGGAAGTGACTCGGACCTCTGATGCTGACATCATCAGGAAAAAATGTCAAATTAATGCTAATTTGTTTAAAGGACATGTTCTTTGGTACACAAGCCCTGTGTTTCTAGGGTAGAAGGTAGGACATACATTTTCGAGACTATACCACCGATAGTATGTCTGTATGATTCTCCTTCTGAATAACTGTACTGCTCCTGGTCTCACAAATGGAGGCTGTCAGTTAGTCACATTGAAAGCTGTGTGTGGTGGTGCAGTGTGTTGATGGGGTCGTGCACCCGTGTGAAAACGCAGTGATTTCTAGGTCAAGATCACCAGGTTATGTGGAAAATGCCTGCATCCGAACCATTGTGATGCTGTTCAATGGCAAATGTCTGTTATGCAGTGTTAAGGGCAAGCTGGATAATCATCGCGAACCCCAAAGCACTCTGAGCAACATACAACTTTTCCCTGTCAGACTGATGGTCAAAGTGAACTGCTCTCGTCCACTGGCCAAGCTGTGATGATATTGTAGAGTAGATCATGGGCCTGAACTATGAAGTTATCGTGGGGTCAGGCCGAGGTAGAAGAGTTGTGTTGTCAAGCTCCTATTGTACTCCACATTCTGTCCTAGATCACTTGCGTTCTGTTTCCCTCCATCAATATCAATACAACTCTTATTTTTCTCTTCAGTGGTTACATTTCAGAGTGTGACTTGACGAACACACAAATTCTTCAGTTGTTCACAATAAACACCCATAATTATTTGTGTGTGTGTGTGTGTGTGTGTGTGTGTGTGTGTGTGTGTGTGTGTGTGTGTGTGTGTGTGTGTGTGTGTGTGTGTGTGTGTGTGTGTGTGTGTGTGTGTGTGTGTGTGTGTGTGTGTGTGTGTGTGTGTGTGTGTGTGTGTGTGTGTGTGTGTGTGTGTGTGTGTGTGTGTGTGTGTGTGTGTGTGTGTGTGTGTGTGTGTGTGTGTGTGTGTGTGTGTGTGTACGGTCTAACCTTGTTTGGGAAGAATACACTGCTATCTTCAGGCCACGTGCCTGACTTCCTCCTCCAGACATCTCAATTGATCTAGAACTCATCCAATCAGAAGAGACCCTGTCCTTGCTAGCTGTGGCCCCTTCCTTTGTTGTGGTGACATGACCTGCAGCATACCATCAATATGTCTGCGTGACCTTTTAGCTTCTTCTGTTTCCTGGCCCCATCGCTGGTGACGGCACTTATTTTCAGGCCGCTCAGCCTGCCCTTGCCTCCCTGGTTCAGACAGCCTAGTTTTGTTGTTGATGCTTATACAACTGGCATCCTTACAGTGGTGTGTAAAGTATCAGAAAACCCTCTATCTCCGGTTATGTGATGTGGCAATTTTCTTTTGGTCTCAAGACAAGTGAATAACGTAGTAAAAAAAAAAAGTATTGGTGGTGATTATGTATGAGTTACTTGAAGGGCCATGTTCCTGTGTGACGTCAAAGCTGTTGATCTGGTGAGGTCGCACACACGCCAGGCAGGAGGTCAGAGGAGTGAGAGGTGGTGGGAAGGGGATCAGGTAGGGGAAGTGTTCGTGGCCGGGCCATGCGCGATGCTCCCCAGCGTGTTCCTTCACTGGAGGGAGCAGGATTAGAACATCAGCCTCTGTTGATCTGGTAATGGCTATTTAGGTTACTGGGTCTGTAGAGCACCGAGTTAAAGACGGGAGTATGTGAACCACCAGCAGTGTGCAGGTTGCGGTTGCTCTAGCTGTAACGCGACTCCCCTTTTTAATGATGTTTGTTGTTGTCTTTGCTTGGTAAGATGATGTCGAATGCCCTCTGCTTTCCCTGTTCCTTGAACCTTGTGAGTGCATGTGTTCCAGGGGATGTGCTGGTGGAGCAAAACCAAAGCCTATCTCTGTCGGTGCCCAGCTTGATGCCTGCCTCCTCAGCTGCTGCCTTGTCCTCGGGCACTGAGCTGCCTCGCAAGCGCAAGGGCAGCATGGACACCCAGTAAGTGTGTGTGTGTGTGTGTGTGTGTTGTAGAGAATAGGTAACAGTGCCTCTTGAACGGTTATATTGGTTTATGGTATTAGTTACACTGGCTTACAGTATTCATATATAGATGTTTGGCCAGGAAAGGAAAGGTGCTATTGGACAAAAAAAACACAATCATCCCATTTTCTTTTACAACGCTTTGTGTTCCCAGAGAAACAAAATCGTCCTCTTTCCTGGATGTGGAGATGGATGAGGAGCCGGACGGGTACGTGTTCATGGACTCCACTCCAGCTGTCTGCGTTCGCATCATCTGACCATGAAATGACATGTTCCGTCTCCTCCGATTTCTGTAGGTCTGAAGGAGAGGATCAACATGTGAAGATTAAGTGCTTCAGGTATTTCGGCTATTTGTTGTAACTTCAGCAAGAGTAATAGGGTTTTGTATACAATGGTACAGATTTGTAAGAAGTAGCTTAGCTCAGCTTTAGCGTCTGCTGGTCTTATGGCTGGGGTTGTTCTCAGGGAGCCCCACAGTCAGATTGAGAAGCGGCGGCGAGACAAGATGAACAACCTTATCGATGAGCTGTCTGCCATGATCCCCACCTGCAACCCCATGTCCCGCAAGCTGGACAAGCTGACGGTGTTGCGAATGGCCGTGCAGCACCTCAAGTCTCTCAAAGGTACCGCCAGTGAGTGCGCCCAAGAGCAGGAACTATGTCAGACTGGGTTAGAAGGCTTTGTCCTGGAAGTGTTGGTTGTTGTAATGCAGGGCTTTTAAAACCTGTTTCTGGAGAGCTACGTACCTTTCTGTAGTCTCCACCGCCCCCCCTCCAGTTGTAGCATTTCCTCTTTCTGACTCGACCCATCACTCCTTCTCTCCCTCCCTCTCTGTTCTCTCACTCTTCCTCCTGTCCCTACTCTCATTCCCGCCAGGTTCCACCAGTTCCTTTACAGAAGCCAACTACAAGCCATCTTTCCTCCCTGATGAGGAGCTCAAGCACTTGGTCCTCAAGGTGAGCATCACAGCTGCTCCAGTGGAACAGCATCTCTGTCAGAGACTGGGCCCCCCCGGCATAGCACAGACATGGGGGACGGGATGGAGGTGGGGGTGACGGGCTCCGTCAATGACTGCTCCAGACATGGTTTCAGTACAGAACACACTATCAAATCAAAATGTATTTGTATAGCCCTTTTTACACGCAAGCATGTCACAGAGGGCTTCACATACGCCCATAGAACTGCCCCTCAACCAACCTAAACCCTCAAGGAGGGTTCAAGAGAACACTGTATGTGTTCTCTTGTCAGGTCATTGTTGTTACTACATTACATTTCAGTTTAACATTTAGATTTAGACGAGTCCTTCTGTTCTCCTCGCTCTCTCCTGTCCAGGCTGCAGATGGGTTTTTGTTTGTGGTGGGCTGTGATCGAGGTAAAATAGTCTTTGTCTCAGAGTCCGTCAGCAAGATACTCAACTACTGTCGGGTGAGTATTATTCTTCAGCCGTGTTTGGAACCCCAGTACTAGAACCAGATTAGAACCAGCTTGCTAGGGTCCTTGTCATAAGGCCTCCCTTACGCTTTGCCAGCAGTTACAGGGGCAGAATTGAGGTTTAGTTACAGTTCAGTGGAGCTGATTGGTCGGTTTAAAGGTGGGTGATTGTGATCCCCAGACGGAGCTGATTGGTCAGAGTCTGTTTGACTATGTCCACCCTAAAGACATCAGCAAGGTGAAGGAGCAGCTGTCTGCTTCGGAGCTCTATCCCCGTGAGAGACTCATCGATGCCAAGAGTACGTTTCATTGTGTGTGTGTGTGTGTGTGTGTGTGTGTGTGTGTGTGTGTGTGAGAAAAGGGGGCCCGGCTGCATACAAAAAAATATATGTAAAAAAAAACTATATATATATTCCTGCCTCAACCCCTCCGTTCCTCTGGCCAGCGGGCCTGGAGGTGCAGGCTGACCTCCCGCTGGGCGCAGCCCGCCTGGGCTCGGGAGCCCGCCGCTCATTCTTCTGCCACATGAAGTACAACAAGGTCTCCGTCAAGATCGAGAAGAAGGAGTTCCAGCCCAGCAGCTCCAAAAAGAAAGGTGTGTGATGTGTACTCAGAAGACGGTAAAACAGTTGAGCCTCGCTTGTTTGATTTGTTTAACTTAACTAAAAAATCATTTTCGTTTTTATTCATTTTTGTGGCTAGCTTAAGCAACAAAAACAGAAATGGCACATGGTGAATCTAAACGGTAGTTATCATAAAAAGCTACTGGTAAGTAACAGATCGCCGATGTGTTATTTGGATTGAATTCTTGTAAACGGAGTTCCGCTGCTCTGACCCCTGCAGAGTCTCAGCGGTACTGCACGGTCCATTGCACAGGATACATGCGGAGCTGGCCCACCAGCCAGCTGGGGATGGAGGGGGAGGCAGAGACCGAGGCCGACAAGGACAGCTCCCACTTCAGCTGCCTGGTGGCCGTCGGCCGGGTCCACCCCCGGCTCTACCCCCAGGCCAATGGGGAGGTCCGCGTCACACCCACTGAGTTTATCACACGCTACGCCATGGACGGCAGGTTCACCTTCGTCGACCAACGGTAACCATGTCATGTCTGTTAGCTGTTGTGTAGCTTGTGTTTGTGCCAACGTGTAGGTCTGTCCTTCCTGTCTCTCCTACTATCAGAGATGTGATTGGACATGGTCATTATTAAAACATCCACACAGAGATCTAATTGGACAGGTGATGAACAAAACATCCACACAGACATTTGATTGGACGCGCTAGTTATCCAGGCTGTATTGTGACCTCCATCCCCTGTCCTGTGCTCCCCAGTGCCACCACCATTCTGGGCTATCTCCCCCAGGAGCTGCTCGGTACCTCCTGCTATGAGTACTTCCATCAGGATGACCTACCACATCTAGCGGACCGCCATCGTAAAGGTACATTCTGTTAATCTCGTCTTAAAACCGTTTTTAATATTAGTTATTCCCTCTAATCCTCATTTTACCTTTTTGTGAGCAACCAAGCATTTTCTCCTAACCTGCCTGATAACAAGAACATGTAGCCAGTGTGCACCTTACCCAGGAGGAAGTTCCCATCAGTGGGCCCCCTGTTATCCATTTTGGACATGCCATGAATATTTGGCCCTGACTCCACTCCAGCGGTCACATCCGCTGTTTCGTCATAGTGCTAGCATAACTGTCAAATTAATATGAAGGATTCTTTCCCACATTGATCAATTTACAATAGGAAAAGGATAAACAGTATATTTTCACTGAACTGTTACGCAACATCTACCCATACACGGCATATCTGAATTTACCATTGTCGCAGATGGCATCTGTGTGTCGAAATGTCATTTCTCTAACTTAAACTATCCCCTTTCTTTCACAGTGCTGCGGTGTAAAGAGAGAATTGACACAAATTGCTATAAATTCAAAACAAAATATGGCTCTTTTGTCACTCTACGAAGTCAGTGGTTTAGTTTTGTAAATCCTTGGACCAAAGAAGTAGAATACATAGTGTCAACTAATACCGTCATATCGTGAGTACAAACCTTAACCACCTACTACGGAAGCTTCTAGCATGACATCACTGTCTTGAATTGTCTGAACTGAGTGTGCACGCTGTTAGTGTTGTGAGCGAGTTTGCGTGTGCAGTATTGTAAGTGTGTGCTGTCTCTCTAACTCCATCCCTCCATCACTAAAGAAGCGACCAGAGTAGCCCAGCTAGAGCAGAAGTGAACCCTCAACAGACGGGCCTTCCCAAGACCTCTGAAGGTTAGTTGAAATGAGAAGGAAGCCATCTTGAACACTGTCGCTCTGGATAAGAGCGTCTGCTGCTAAATGACTAAATGTCTACCACTGCAGATTGACATGTCAGTTACACCTCTGCATGTCACCTCATGTGGTCCGATGTTTTTTTTTTGGTCACTTGTAGATGACTGCAAGAAGTCTCTTCCCATCATCCCTGGAATCCCCAGCACCCCTGGCACCATGATCTACGCTGGCAGCATCGGCACGCACATTGCTAACGAGCTGCTAGACTATAACAGGTGGGTCTGTGTGCTTGGTGGGGTCTGGGCTGGAGACCCATGGCAACGTCATGTTCAGTGAATATTTGTCAGATCTCTTATAGCCATAGAGGTACAGGATTATTGACTGATGTGGGAAAAATCAGTCCTGAAAGTCTGTGTGTTTGCCCCGCTTTCAGGATGAACTCATCCCCATCCAGTGGTAACGTCAGTCCCTTCAACATGCAGCAGGATAGGTCGCCAATGACTCATCCCCAGACCAGCAGCAACGTGAGTCTTCAACATTTAATATGTGTGTGTGTGTGTTCATGCTGAGTGAGAGCTGGTACAACACCAGTCAAACGTTTGGGGTATTGCTAGTTTCTACATCGTATAATAATAGTGACTATTTCAAAACTATCATATAGTCCCCACCAAAAAGTGTCAAACAAATCTAAATATGTTTGATTCTTCAAAGTAGCCACAGGTTGCGCACTCTTGGCATTCTCTCAGTCACCTTTTGAGATGGTCACCTGGAGTGGTTTCCAAAAGAGTTCCCACGCGTGCTGAGCACTTGTTGGCTGCTTTTCATTACTCTGTGGTCCAACCAGGCCCCCACCCCTCGGCCCCCCTCGCGTGGTCCAACCAGGCCCCCACCCCTCGCTCCTCAGCTGCAGGCAGGACCTAATGGATTCCGAACTGTCTTCCCTAATAAATAGTTTTCTGTTCTCGAACTTTGGCTCAAAATAGTAGCTTTTGATAATGATCGTCCATGTTCACGTATCACTTCGAAGATGATTGATGAGAGAATGCAAAGTGTGCAAAGCTGTCATCAAGACAAAGGGTGGCTACTTGGAAGAATCTCAAATACAAAATCAATTTTGATTAGTTTGACACTTTTTTGGGGGGGGTACTATATGATTCCATATGTGTCATTTCATGGTTTTGATGCATTGCCTTCACTGTTAATCTACAATGGAAAAAATAGTTAGAAATAACTACTAGAATGAGTAGGTGTGTCCGAACTTTTAACTGGTGCTGTCTGTGCATGCGTTAGTGTGACTATATATGCTCAGGAATGAGTGCGTGCGTGTGCATGCATGCACTTACATGTGTGATGCCCATCAAGGTGCCAAACGGAGAGGCGATGGACAGTGAGATACCAGGAAAGTCCAACACCGAGGACGAACTGCAAGGAGGTCCTGCCTCTGCTGGAGAACCACTGGGTATTTACGTGCCAAGCTATGGAATTACTGTACCTGAATTACCTAGCTAGCTAATCACATACCTTGCTAGCTACCTCACGACTGTGCCTAAATACTTAGCTAAGTAGGAACTAGTGTTACTAAAGCACCTAGATCATTATTATCCCTAAAATATACTATTCCTAGCTAACTATGCCACTACTGTCTCCTACCTATTTAAGTACTAACTACCTCACCAGTCTTGCAAGTAGCTACCTAATGTTGTACAAAAAGAACATAGCTACCTACCAAACATCTGAAACTAAGCTTCCTATTTAACTACTGTAGCGAAAAGACCTAGGGTTAGGGTTAGTAGTGTTAGTGTTAGTGTTAGTTAGGTAGTCAGGTGGCTGAGCGGTGAGGGAATCGGGCTAGTAATCCGAAGGTTGCCAGTTCGATTCCCGGTCATGCCAACTGACGTTGTGTCCTTGGGCAAGGCACTTCACCCTACTTGCCTCGGGGGAATGTCCCTGTACTTACTGTAAGTCGCTCTGGATAAGAGCGTCTGCTAAATGACTAAATGTAATATAAATGTTAGTACTGTAGCTAAAACAGCTGTCTGGTTCACTCCCTACCGTACCCCCATCCTCTCTAGGGGACCACGCTCAGCTGGACCTGGACAGTGTTGTGGGTCCCGGCCTCGGTGGCCTTAGCAACGACGAGGCAGCCATGGCGGTCATCATGAGCCTGCTGGAGACGGACGCCAACCTGGGCGAGGCCGTGGACTTCGACGAGATGCACTGGTCACTCTAAAACATCCCAGTGGCCCCTGTCTAATCTTGTCCTTCATCCATCAGACCTTCACATTCTTTCTCTTCTTTTTCAAAATGTATTTATTACCAATTTTTCCACCAAGCTGTGGAATCTTCAGGCGGCTGCTCTAAAACTATAAAATATATTTGGATTATTAATAATAAGGGACCCCCAGCCCCCCTCCTACTCCAAACATCCCCATCTCCATACCAGTAGGAGGACGTTGAGCTGAGGGGAGCGTCTTCAAAGGCTCTGCCTGTAAAGCCTTCAGAACCACCAGACAGTTATGGGTAGTTCTGTCCATCATTGCTCTCCACAAGCGTTCTGTCCCTCATAAGGGGACTTGACTGTGAAAGAGCTGCGGGAGCAATGTGGACTAACCCAGCCAAACTCTAGGACACTAGGACCCAGGAACGTAGGCCTCCCCGGATGGAGGTTCCTGTGTCTGTTTCCCTGATCTATCTAGCTACACTTGAACAAAGGACAGGAGTGAAGATGAAGCTAAACAGGCGCACTGAAAGTGATGACATGTTTTTGCAAACCAATGTATTTTCTGAATAATAGCAATTGGATAAATATATGTATATGTTTTGACCTCGATAGAGGGGATTGTGTTATCTCCCAGGGTATATCTCAATCATCTGGGTTTCTTCACATCTGATGGAGAGATGGAGTCATCTGTGCTCAGATCATTGGCCAACCAGTCAGTTTATGCTTGTGTGTCTGTCCAATAGAAAAGCCCAAAACCTCAGACAAGCACACGACAATGATGTGTGTAGGTCCTGGACAGTCATGCTGAGGGAACAAGGTGTTCCATGAGTATAAGTCATAAGGACATGTGCTGGAGGAGGACATTCAGTCTTTCAAGTCAGTGATGTGTTGGTTTTCTATAGGATCCCTGTCAGAGTGAGGGCAGGTGAGGCAGTACCTCAGCAGTGATGTGTTGGTTTTCTATAGGATCCCTGTCAGAGTGAGGGCAGGTGAGGCAGTACCTCAGCAGTGATGTGTTGGTTTTCTATAGGATCCCTGTCAGAGTGAGGGCAGGTGAGGCAGTACCTCAGCAGTGATGTGTTGGTTTTCTATAGGATCCCTGTCAGAGTGAGGGCAGGTGAGGCAGTACCTCAGCAGTGATGTGTTGGTTTTCTATAGGATCCCTGTCAGAGTGAGGGCAGGTGAGGCAGTACCTCAGGAAGCCTCCACCCAGAACCAACCCATACTGTTCACTCACAATATTTCCACCATTTAAATTTTTATTGAATGAAAATGTATTTTTTGACTGTGATTCATCTGTATTTTCCTGTTGTTGTTTTTTGCCCTCTGTGAATTCCCATGCTGGTGACAGGTGATTATAGACAGTGTTCAGACACCACAGACAAGATGCAGTTTTTTGAACATCTAGTTGTTTTTTAATTTCTTTGCATAAAATCATGGCCATAAGGGTGGGTGGGGCCTGCAGAAGGCTTGCCAGGATAACTGTATCAGTGCAACATGCTGGCTGTTGATTTGCGGTCTCCTGGGGCAGTGCCAGACGTAATGGTTTAACGTTCCAGAACACCAGACACTGCTATTTACATCATGTGATCACTGTCACGACTATACACTATTGCATTTTAATGAGGTGAATGGACCTTTTGACCAGAGTGATGGTCTGTACACAGCCAGACAAAAAACGGTTTTAAAATGTTTTAAGCCAGTCTAGATTCAGATCAACTTGCTGAGATCAGCAGGTTTTTCAGAAGTCTTCTAGTCTGTCAGCAGGCAGAGTGGGGCCTCATTCCGGGGCCAGAGGACAGTGTGACGGTCCACAGTGGAAGGTCAGTGGTTATGGACGGAAGCAGCAACGCCATGTTTTGATTATAGTCCCGAACCACTCAAACACCTCCGCAAGTTCTATTGCTGTTCTAGGACACGGCCACCTATTATGGTCTCTTTATCATGCTCTGTGCCAGTGTGGACTGTGGAGAAGAAGACCTCGGTCTCTGACTTATGCTTGAAACCCTCAGGGCCGTGCCTGCATGGACCAGCTGCCTGTGTTTGGCCTTGTCTCCACACTTTCAGAGGAGTTTTCAGGACCATTCATCCTGTATGGATGCAACGTTGGGTGAATCCGGGGTGATTCGTTTACCTTTTTGCTTACCGCACACAAGTCCAGCCATCTAATGCCTGATTAGGGATGGCTGGATGGATGAGCCTTGGGCTGAGGCGTCAACGCTCATTCTAGCTACACCAGTGAGCTGTGAAGGCCGGTGCCATAGATAAGGCTGGTCCTATGACAGGCAAAATGTCATACCATATGTGTTTTAGCTACAAGGTTATTCTCTTTCTTACCCCTAAAATCACTGTACTGTATTTGTGGAAATTATGAAACTGTCAGTGAGCTTGTACAACAGTTCCACTTGTTAGGGGAGCCATCTAGTGGAGACTGAGTGTAATGACTGATCGGTGGTAAGACTCAACTACGCACTTCTCTCCCAGTTTGTAACGGCAAACAGTTTTGACAGGGTAGGTTTTTCTAACCTAGCTAACTATTTGTTACCTATTTTGTGTTCCTTTTATTGTCAATCCCTGCTAACAAACTGCATGCAATTTATATAGAAGTTTTTAGTTTGTTTGTTATTTTGGTTCTTTGGATTAAAGGTTTTTGCCTTATAAGAGGGGGAGGGAGGGTCTGAAAGACCAGGATTTCATCACCAGCCTCTCTAGACCACAGCCTACATGCACACAAGTAGAGCCTATCCTACCGTAGGGCCTGTGTACTCCTACATGGAACACAAGCCTGTCAGAGGCTCTCATAGTCGAAGCCTCCATCATATCCTTTGACATCGCTGTTGGTTTTTTTTTTTTCTTTCATTTGAGATTTTGTCATTGTTTGGGGGATCATGATGAAGTTGTTTGTGTATGGTGTAATTGCTGCTACTGTCAACTGGGCCGGTTTGTGGCACAACAGGATAGGTGCATCTCTCCGGCCTGTCTTGTAACAAAAGGTTCTTAATAAACATTAGATTCCTGAACTACATACTGCATGGGAACATACATACACTTTAAATATGCCAATATACATACATACCACCAGTGTATGTCTTCAACTGTATATGCAATCATTTTATTGTCTTTCCTATCTGGGCAGTTGAGGTATTTTTCCATACAAAGCTTTGCAGTCGATGACACTCTCCAAGACCTTGATGAGAAGGCCAAGGATAACCGTCAATGCTTTCTGGGTGATTACATTTACGTCAGTCAGGCCCACCTGCTGCAAGTCCTGTGGCAGGTGGGCCTGGAGATTATGCATTGGCTGGACTGCAAGTCAATTGTAAGTGTGATTAAAACGAGCAGGGTAAGGTAGGATATTTAGGGATGATTATAAAGTCATCGGCAGAGTGGAGGGTGAGGTGTACTGGCTTGAGGATGGGACAGGCTGCCACTCTGCAAGGAAGGCAAGGGGGGACCTATGTGATGGAACTTCATGAGTGGTTCAGGTGAGATATGATGGGGCTTTACGAGTGGTTCAGGTGAGGTATTATGGGGCTTCATGAGTGGTTCAGGTGAGATATGATGGGGCTTTACGGGTGGTTCAGGTGAGATATGATGGGGCTTTACGGGTGGTTCAGGTGAGATATGATGGGGCTTTCCTTCAGTGGCTGCTGTTTGGGACCTGTACACATTATTAATTTCTACTGTAAGGAAGGTTAAGCAAAAACACAGTAGGTAAGCCAGCAGTTTTTCCTTATTCAATCGTAATTTTATAAACCTATTTTAATTTGAGAGTGATTGATCAAGAAGGTAACTATGATATTCAACATGGAGGCATGCAATTCTAAGCTTATACATTTGTGTGAGATTACAAATGTGCTCTGGGTTTCTGTATTTATTCAAATCAATTTAAATTCACCTGAAGATTTGGGTGTTTTTTTTTGTGAAGCCCAACAAAAGATTGTCAGGAAGATTGACAGAAAGAAACTTGTCATACAACATACTGGAATTGTCTGGCCATTAGCTAATTTACATGTGCTCAAATCTGTATAGTCAGTCAGTCATTCTTAATAGTAATTCCTGGATGAACTGTAAACAAGATCCTCTAACCCCTACATTGTAATGTGTGGTCAAGCAGGATAGGTAATGTGAAAGAAGAGTGACAGGGTACAGTTAGTCTGGGATACCCCAATTCTCACCATGTAAACAAGATGAGAGTAACTGCTTGTTTCAAGAAGAGATGTGTCGTTGAAGCAGTCGTGGATCCTCCTCAGTCTTGCGCTCAGTAACCTAGTGGATCCTCCTCAGTCTTGCGCTCAGTAACCTAGTGGATCCTCCTCAGTCTTGCGCTCAGTAACCTAGTGGATCATCCTCAGTCTTGCGCTCAGTAACCTAGTGGATCCTCCTCAGTCTTGTGCTCAGTAACCTAGTGGATCCTCCTCAGTCTTGTGCTCAGTAACCTAGTGGATCCTCCTCAGTCTTGCGCTCAGTAACTTAGTGGATCCTCCTCAGTCTTGCGCTCAGTAACCTAGTGGATCCTCCTCAGTCTTGTGCTCAGTAACCTAGTGGATCCTCCTCAGTCTTGTGCTCAGTAACCTAGTGGATCCTCCTCAGTCTTACGCTCAGTAACCTAGTGGATCCTCCTCAGTCTTGCGCTCAGTAACCTAGTGGATCCTCACATCAATAACCTAATGCACACATGGTGTTGCTATACTGGGATCTGTTTGTTAATGATTTTGTTTGGTCATCAGTGTGAATGTTTGTTTCTGTGTGTGTGTTTGGTCCTCTCCGGTGGTAGAAAGTTCATGAGCGAGTGTCCCAGTGGACTCATCACCCTGCACGAGTTCAGACATCACTTCTGCAAAGGGACAGTGGGCCACGAGTCGGCTGAGTATGCAGAGCAGATCTTCCGCACCTTGGACAACAACGGGGTAGGCTGCAGACATTACATTGTGACCACGAAAACACTGTGACCACGGAAACATTTTGACCACAGAAACACTGTGACCACGGAAACACTGCAACACAAGGAAATCGAGTCATTTAACCATTAATTATTTAGGCAAAAATGGTGAATGAAACGACTTTGAGTGTTAGGCACTTGCTGTTGAAGGTAGGTAAAATAAGAGGGGGATTTAAGTGAGAAGAGGCGTATATTTGCATATTTTACATGCCACAAGGACAGTTTACACACCTACATTATTACGATCTAGTTCCAGTCACACATTCTGTCTGGTGGGACTGCCAGGTCGACTAAGGAGGCTGGTTCCCTTGCAGGACGGAGTGGTGGACTTCAAGGAGTATGTGACGGCCATCAGCATGTTGACCCAGGGCTCTGCGGTGGAGAAGCTGCGCTGGTCCTTTAAGCTGTATGACAAGGACAAGGATGGGGCCATCGACCGGGGGGAGATGCTGGAGATCATGCAGGTGGGGTCCAGCTATTTATTGGGGGTAGCTGATTTATATCAGCGACACAAAATGACAAAGAGCCGTCCCATGGACAAAACATTTCGGTCAAATTGAGATCCCCTCAGATACTTTCCAAGGCTTTTGAGGAATTGATCAATGTAAGTGACCCAGGAGTGTAGTCTGACTGGTGCAGTGTTCTGCCTGAGATGTGCTGTGTGGGGATAACTTAACCCTCGTGCTGCCTTCGGGTCACATGACCCAAAGGTTCATAACGAACCATCGTTGTGTTTACCCAATTTTACCCAATACAAAAACAAATAAAAATAATTTTCTTTTAACCATTCCAATGTGGGGGGTCTGAGACAGCCCAACAGTTAAAAGAAAATGCTTCACTTTGTTTTTGTATGAGGTAAATTTGTCGCAATACGACGGTGGGTCACAATGACTGATGGGTCAGAATGACCCGAAGATAACACAAGGGTTAAGTAACATTCATTTCAGATCGCTCAAAAGGACAATTCAGTCAATCAGTTGACCTAGCTAGCAGCTATTGCACCCTGTTATGGTTGTTGTTGTAATGCACTAGCTGGAGCCTGAGGGTTGTTTTAAAACGGGGCTGTTCCCTGTTTAAAGGCAGTGTACAAGATGAGCTTGGCGGCAGCTATTACCAAACCTAACCCTCTCACTGCTGAGGAGTGTACCAACAGGATGTTCATCAGACTGGACAAAGACAGAAATGGTTAGACACACTCATGCCTACACAAAGATGGCTGCATCTTCGCACGTGCAGATATTTTGCAACTTCTTGCAACAAAAAAAACCCAGTGACACCCTGCAATGTCTCTATCGGTCATACTGCTCTCCCTCTGTCTCCTGCCCAGCCATCATCAGCCAGGAGGAGTTCATCGAGGGGGCTCTGGAGGACGAGTGGATCAGGGAGATGCTGGAGTGTGACCTCCACACCGTCAAGGTGGAGCGAGCCCTGAAGGTCCCACCTGGACCCTAGCCCTGTGACAGATGGTGTGGACCCTGCCCTTGGAGTACTACGCCCTCAGAGGGGGGGAAGAAGAAACGATGACTGCTGGAATGAGACTGATTCTTTTTCATATCTGAAGTTGAGATAATATTGATCAGATTTAGGCCTACATCTTACTACATTCACCGTGATATATTTACTTCGATCATTCGATGTGCCTACTGTGTGAATAACTTTACTGATCACTGTAGATGTATTATTAAAACATGTAGGCTAATTATGGGATTTGTAGAATGTGAGTCGTGTTTTTTCCTGGAACCGCTGTCAACAAACCAACGCATGATCGCTCTTCGCCCTGTGTGATCGTTGACGTAATTTTAACCACAAGGTGTCATCCTTGAGCTATGAGAGTTGATTGGCAGGCGCCCCTAGGAGCTCCCAAGACCCCGTCGGAGTTCCTCCTCCCAAACCAATCCAGTCGGGAGCAGGGCGGGATGTGCCTGCTCGATGACGTCTCCACTTTCTAACTTCCCATCCACTCTGTCTCGACATGGCGTAGGGATTTTGAGGGTCGGAGGGCTGATATTGTAGTGGAAAAGGTTAAAAGTGTATGATATAAACGGCTCAAGTTTTTGTTTTGGTGAATTTGGAAACTTCTATCGTGGGAATTGTAAAGTTGTTTCAAAGTTTGGGTGAGTGTGTTTTTGTTGCAGTGATTTATATCCGGGCAGAATATTGTAGCCTATCGCCCGCTGTGATTCAAGTACAGCATAATAGTAAGCTATTGGTTCGGCTTCAATGTAGGCTAGGTAGTCTACCAACTCTTACTAAAACTTGTTAGTTTCATTAACAATAAAGAACTTCCTTTATGAGAGGATCTTTATCACTTTCTATGAACTAATGTTTTCCTTCAAGCTACTTTAAGCCCATGAATGTTAGCCATCCAATTTGTTTTACGCTTTCACTTAAAAGTCTCTGTGGATACAGTATGCGTTTATGTATTCTCCCAACACCATAAAGTGTAATAATGGACATCTTATGTAGCCTACTTTTAACCGTCCGTATGTTTTGCAGTTTTTTTCCCTCCCGTTCTAGTTAACGTACATGGCTTGTTCTACTAATCGAGTATGGATAAAAATGTCCAGTATTAGCTACAGACTTAATGGCATTTACAGTTATCTCACAGTCACATCTTTGGGGGAAATTGAGTTTATGACTTAGTCTCTTGTTTATATGTTTTAGTCCTTTGTCCCAGAAACACTAAATAAACCGTGCTCGTAACTCTAAACTAAACATGAGGGTGAATGAGCATTTAAAGGTTATAAATGCACATTCCTTCAAATTATCATTTGTTACCACTATGTTAGTGCGTGGTAACAAAAGCATCGGCTATAACATGCCTAAATGTCTCACCTATGTTGTCAAGCGAGGGACTGGAAATGCTACATTTCCCTCAAGGCTGGAAGTTTCCTACAAACTGAAAATGCCATCGATAAATGACAGCTTCTCACAAGTTCGGATGTAGTAATTAAGTCAAAGTAGACTGTGTACCAATAGAAAAGCTATAGCTAAAAACCAAAAGGAAAAGGGAATAGACTACATTTTTTGTAGATTGATAAACTGTTGATTTGGGATGGATTCAAAAAATGTTTAATTCTGCATGTGTCATGGTATTGGTAGCCTTCGAGTCATTGGGTTATGTTTATTACATTTATATAGGCCAACTTCTGTTCAAGCCTCACAAACGCTGCATTTTGACAGTTTACCAAGCTAAGTATAGACAGGGGGAAGGCCCATGAATCTGCTTGCCCGACACTCTCCTAGATGTTCAGGCATATTAAAAGAAAAATGTGTTTCCCTGCTCTCACCCGGGTCTCAAATAGCTGGGGTTGCTTTCCAAGCAGCGCTACCACAGGATGGTGGATGTCTGACTCCCTCCGCTGTCTGCGGAGCGGCGTCTGCATAGCCCCAGCCTGACCTAGTGCCCCCTAAACGGCCCAACACTGGGTGGACTTTACAGGTGAAACATGTTTGGCACCACAAATACTATTTATCACCATGGCCTATAGCACGGAGGCTATGTAGGCTGGATTACCCACAGGACTGAGAGGTCAAAATTGTCAATGTCTTTTTAATGTATTATATTTTGTCTGTGTATTTTTGTGGTATGTTTTCTAATGGACTGTTGAGTCTGACAATTAAGTTGAACTGAACTGAATTGGTGATACGTTGGTTTACCAGTGGACAGAGAATGTATTTACTGGCTATCCACTCAGAACAATTCCCAGACACCTCAATGTATGGGGCAGTTCCACCCAACATTAGGTAAGCTGAAGTATTTCCAGACGAAAAACGTCTGTGGATGGTGGGGCCTAGCACTTAAGGAATGGAAACAACAGCATTTGTGATTTGTTCTGTCTCCTTACCTGAAAGAGCACCGTCGTGGTGAAACGGTTTCAGTGCCGTGGGAAAGATAAATCAAGTACACACAAGTACTTAACAGTATTTGAAATGACCGGGCCTGGTTGTCAAAGGGCATCTCAGAATGTCATGTCATCATTCAGCTTCTCTGTTTAAGATTTGAGTTTCGTTCAACATCTCCTGGATAAACAATACAGTCCGCTGTACTTATGCTGACAGAGGAAGACATGCAGATCTCCACCAGGGTTGTAAATTCCTCCCAGAGTTCAACTGGCAGCCCACAGCACGACTCAGCCCAGCCTTCCACTCCCCAGAGCCAGCTTCTACTTGCATGGCTGCAAGTGGCCCTGAGGGCACAGTCTTCTCCCTGCGTGTGCCAGGATGGAGGTATCAGTCAAAGAGAGACCGGAAGGCGACGGGATGCGCTGGGCCAGGACACGCTCTGCACCCTCTCATCGGTGTGCGTGACGGAGGATGGGCTGCCATGCTCTTTGGAGCCTGAAGGGCCCAAAGCTGATGCCTCTGAAAGGCCATTAGTGACAGAATCTCCTCTTCATTGGTCTCCTCTTCTCTGCTCCGCTCTCCCCTCCCCCCCTCTTTCCTCTGATAAGATCAGCTATGAATGCAGTAAAGTAGTGGGGGTAAAGAAAACTGGCTGTTGCTTACTCTTTTGTATGCAGCCTGTTGTAAAATCCTGCCAACACATACAATAGTCTCCAGTGTAGGTCTCCTTGGCTGTGATGAGTGGTGCTGAGAGAAGACACGGACGCTTTGTGCGATGACGAGAGAGGTTTTCTGCCACCTCTTGTTTTGTTGAGGGCCAAACTAATAACAAGTTGATGAGACCCAAACAGGACATGGGGGGGGTGCGACATACAGGTGCTGTGAAATCGCATGTGTGATTTCACTGTCTTGTAAAGTCTAAGGGAACCTTGATGCAGGGCGAGAAACCCCGCGGCAGACATTTTTTCATGGCAGGATTGTTCGACAGGTTAGTCACCCAGGCGGAACGGGAGGCTGTCCTGCAGCCCAGGCCTGAGCGGATCTCCCCTGTAGCTAGGTGTGCTTGTTCTGTATCTCTGTCCAGCGCTGGGTGCACAGCCCTGACACGACAAAGGCCTGGGAGGCAATGCGACATTCAGATAGTTCAAAGTGCTCCACTTGAGAGTGGCTAGGTGACAAGTGGGTGGCAGTGGGAGAAGCCGAACATCTGGCGCTGAGCCGCTCTGTTTAAACTGTGTTTGCTAAGGGCTGGGTGTGAGGCATAACCATATATGTCTTGACTACAAGCTGTGCTGCTGAGCAGGGGGTTTTGAAAAATGGGCCTGGTGCTACCAGCTTGAGCTGGAGATCTTCATGGTAGACTGTCAACAAGCTGCCTACCCATACAGAAGACATTGTCTGAGCGTACACATCAGTCTGATAACCTATCATGGTCATCATAAATTGTGTTGACGGTCATTCTGAACGCCATTCCTTTCCTTATTCTCATTATGACTATCAAGACCAGTTAATGCAGGTTTTTGCTGAAAATGTGTATTTCCTTTTTTTGTTGCTATATAAACAACAAAATATCCCATTCTGAACATTTCTGGAACTATACATTAAGAAGAGATGTGACGAAACAACTTTAGAAATGCTAACCAAGCACATTTTAAATTTCAGCTACATAACACAAGTAAAATGAAGGACTTGAATCTAAATAAGTAAGGTGAGCTGAGCAAGCCTCATTTCTGCTCCTCAGTCCAGTCTGCAGACAGCATTCTGCAGGTCTGGACCGCAGGGTGATCTAAAGGAGGGACTGGTCACAGCATGATGTCGCTTCTTTCAACCTCTCATCTCACTGTGAGCAGAGATGGTCTGACGTGTTAATGTCTGTTTCTTTTCCAAATAAAGGGCATATTTGACCTCAGGAATGCTCAAATGACACAGTAGGAGGCGGGTGGGTGGCCTAAAGATGTGAGACCTGCCCCAGAAGTGTGTGTGTGTGTGTGTGTGTCCGCTTTGGTTTTAAAGAGCAGGTTCGGCTGAATAGGACTGCTGTGTTTTTCGGGGGGAGGGGGGTTCTCCAAATTTGGGGCCCCTAAAATGGCTCCTCACTCGTCCCCAAACAAGAGAGACTGGTGTCCCTGATGACAGCAAACTCTTTGTGCCAGTAACCATGGTTAAATGGCTTAATTGAAATTCTAAATATGTTCAGCAACTCAGGCCTGCAGCCAGAGTAGAAAACACACAAGGACTGAAATGATCCTGAGATCGTAAGATCCATTTTAGATGTGATTCCGCCTATAGGGAGGAAGGGAGTAGCAGTAATGTGTTTTTACAATAAAACAACAGTAACGTTACTGTGTCTGAGAACATGCAGACCTATCTGTTAACTGTCTAAATTACATGATAAGGCCAAAAGTACGTGAACACCTGACCTACTGTATATGAGCTTGTTGGATATCCCATTCCATAACTATGGGCATTAATATGGATTTCATCAAGCAGAAACAGGAAAGGGCCTTCCCCCAAAGTTTGAAGAACAGAATACTCTAGAATGACATTTTGTGCTTTGCATTAATATTCATAAGGGTTCTAGCCCAAAACCATGAAAAAAATCCCCCACTGTTAATTAGCTTGATAATGCCCTCATGTACAAAGCGAAGTCCAAACAGAAATGTTTTGTCGAATTTGGTGTGGAAAAACTGGCCTGCGCAGATCCCTGAACGAATTACAGTCTAAACACATTTTGAATAATTTCGATATCTAATCAGACAACATCATTGCCCAACCTCCCATTATGCTCTTGTGGGGGAATGGAAGCAAATCCTGCATCAATATTCCAACATTTATCATATAATTTTAAAAAGGCTATTTTCTGTTTGGAGGCTCCAGCGGATGTTGCTATGGGGTTCTCAGCACGCAAGGGCTAATTCCTCATTGGATGGCTTACAAAATGACAGGCGTAACACAGGTTCTGCTCTCACAGCTGAACCTGTAGACAGCCTAACTGCTGCTATGGGGTTTGGTGGCTTTAGTCTGCTGTTCCAGAGTTTATTTTGGGCTGGGGGAAGAATCCAAATGCTACGGGCAATTCTGTTTTTCCCCTGACAGAGAGGGACTGCATGTCTCCACTACAAACACTCCAGGATATCCAAGACCAATGCCAGGTTGGTTTCACCGGCTGAACTATATTGTAGCCCAAACCGTCTCTCTGTCCTCGCCAGCCAGACAGGAACTTAGCAGTTCTCCAACCTGCTAGTTATACACATGATGACTACGCTTGTTTTTCTGTCGCCATGTTCTGCCTAACATCAACGCTGCAAAGCTTGCGGCAGGAAACTTTCTGACCATGATATCCAGTCTGTGGTGAGGTACACCCACAGATACTGTATTGTAGTTGGGGACCCTAAGCCTGATTTGGTGGATTAGCTCATCTGTGAACAACCTGTCTCCAACTGAAGGGTTCTGGTCTCCTCTTCCTGCAGGGTTCAGAGCGAGCAAGGAAGATGATGTCAGATGCCAGCGACATGTTGGCAGCAGCTCTGGAGCAGATGGATGGGATTATAGCAGGTGAGAAGGTTCAGGCTGCTCTGGTCTAGCCTGGAATTGTCTTGCCTGGACTGGTCTAGCTTGGCCTGGTCTAACCTGGCCTGATCTAGCCTAGTCTGGTCTGGTCTAGCCTGGTCTGGTCTAGCCTTGTCTTGCCTGGACTGGTCTAGCTTGGCCTGGTCTAGCTTGGCCTGGTCTAGCTTGGCCTGGTCTAACCTGGCCTGATCTAGCCTAGTCTGGTCTGGTCTAGCCTGGTCTGGTCTAGCCTTGTCTTGCCTGGACTGGTCTAGCTTGGCCTGGTCTAACCTGGCCTGATCTAGTCTAGCCTAGTCTGGTCTAGCCTTGTCTGGTCTGGTCTAGCATTACACTACATGCCATTTACATTTCTGTGTAATGTAAAGTTACATACATGTCTATTCTGGTCAGGTCTAGCCTGAGCTGGTCTGAGCTGGTCTGGCCAAAACCAAATCCTCTCTGGACAAACAAAGTAACACAACTCTCTGTCGATGCGGATGGAAAGAATGTTGTCAGGAAATCTGTCAGAACTGTATCAGAAATGTTGATGTACTGATATGTTACGCATGCCTCTACAGCATCTTCACCAGGACTGTGCTCCAACTCAGCCTCTGCAGCATAACAGTTACTAAGAGCGTGTGTGTGTGTGTGTGTGTGTGTGTGTGTGTGTGTGTGTGTGTGTGTGTGTGTTTGTGTGTGGACAGTGCAGAGCCGTAATCCTATTCTTCTGCTTTGGTTAATTATAGAACTGACATTTCAGTTAACCATCAGATCACATGATGTGTCTCTCCCAGTAGGGTTGTCCAGAGCCCTCATCCAGGCTACTGGGCCTCTGGCTGTGTGGAGCTCTCTCTGCTTTGTTAAGTCTCCAGAATTCCTCACTTGTCTGGTGTGTTAAGTCCTCTAATGGCTCAGTGATGTAATGCTGTCCACTCAGCTGGGTCAAGCAGTGCCAGAAGCTAGCTGTGGTAGGGTTGGCTAAACAGAACCAGCAGTTCCATACGAATAAACTACAAATACCAGACGTGCTGATGTGTATCTGCATTCCTTTATCCTCATTGATTTCTCTTTGGACTGTGTTGTTTTATTTTTGTCTTGGCTTTCTCTGGTCTCTCTGTGGTCTTATTCCTCTAGTCTCTCTGTAGTCTTAATCCTCTAGTCTCTCTGTGGTCTTATTCCTCTAGTCTCTCTGTAGTCTTAATCCTCTAGTCTCTGTGCACCTCTCAACCCCTGCCAGGCTCCAAGGCTCTGGACTACTCCAACGGGCTGTTTGACTGCCAGTCCCCCACCTCTCCCTTCCTGGGCAGTCTGCGTGCCCTCCACCTGCTGGAGGACCTGCGTGGGGTGCTGGACGTGATGGACACGGAGGAGAGGGAGGGGCTACGCTGCCAGATACCTGACGCCACGGCTGACAGCCTGGCCGAGTGGCTGCAGGGGCACCTGGTGAGGCGCACGCACATAGGGACACACCTGGACACACACGCACACAGACACACACACGGACACAGACACACAGGGACACAGACACACGCACACACATTTACATTTAGTCATTTAGCAGACGCTCTTATCCAGAGCACACGCACACACACAGGGAGACAGACACACACACAGGGACACACACACACACAGGGACACACACACACTTAGGGACACACACACACTTAGGGACACTCAAGGACACACAAACGTAGGGACACAAACACACACAGGGACACACACACAGGGACACACACACACACGTAGGAAAAAATGTTGAAGTGTGCAAAAAACACACACCTCTTCTGCTCTTAGCTCCGCCCCCTCAGGACATGACAACAATGTTTTTTGTCAGAGCATCTGTGATTGACCCTCTCGGTCAACACCGGAGGTATTTGAATGCTTCCTGTTTGCAGCAGAAAGCCAGAGAGAGAGACTCTTTCAAGTCAAACATCTTGTAATCAGGTGTGTGTGAGCAACCAAGCTCTGGTTGGTTGGCGTGTTCGCTCTGGATAAGAGCGTCTGCTAAATGACTAAATGTGTTTAGTGGCGTGCGCCAGTGGAGATACAGAGAATGTTCCAGAAACTGTCTGAGTGAAAACAGACATTGGTGGTTGAGCTGCTTCATTCATTCTCTGGGATGTGAAGTGTCTTTAGTAACTTTCCCTTCTAAGAAGCACTGTCTAAGCAGTGCCGTCTGAGCAAGCGCCCAGTCTTGGGGTAGCAGAGCGAAGGGTTGCCGTTTAGCTGTCCCTGGGAAGGAGAGATAAGGCCCAGGTGTTGTCATAGAGCGCTCTGGGAACCAGTGTGCTGTCTGGGGAACTGCTGTGTTGGACTGGGCAGGATGCCAGAGAAATGCCAGAGAATGCATGTAATACTCTAACAGTGTGTGTGTGTGTGTGTGTCCATGCTCCAGCCAAGGCTTTTCCCCTCTGCCTTTTAAGATGGGGTTGGGGTGCATAAGGGCAGACGCCAAATGGACAACTTACGTTGAGGCGGTATCCGTGAAGCCATTATCCACACATTTTTTACATTCTAAAACGGTTTTCTTCCCACATCAATCTCAAACCAGCTCCAACACAAGAACATCAAGGGGCCCAAGCTCCAACACTGACTTCCCTCTGAAACTATTCCTCTTAACCCCCCCCCCCCCCCCCCGCCCCTGCTCCCCCCCAAAAGCAAACAATCCCCCTCTCCCTCTCTTTCTGTCTAACCTCTGACCCCACTCTCTGTTTCCGCAGTCCAATGGGCACATGTCCATGGGGCAAGACACCTACCAGGTGCGTCTGTCCAGGCTGGAGAGTGACAAGGAGTCCCTGGTCCTCCAGGTACCTTACCTTCAGCACACGTTACTATGATACTGTTGAGGACTGTTGAATACTATGTAGTACTATTGAATACTGCTCACTAGGGTTAAGAGTATTGGGTATAAATATTGAATACTGCTCACCAGGGTTAAGAGTATTGGGTATAAATATTGAATACTGCTCACCAGGGTTAAGAGTATTGTTGAGTACTACTTCCTGGGGCAATAGTATTGTGTAGTATTGTTGAGTACTACTTCCTGGGGCAATGGTATTGTGTAGTATTGTTGAGTACTACTTCCTGGGGCAATAGTATTGTGTAGTATTGTTGAGTACTACTTCCTGGGGCAATGGTATTGTGTAGTATTGTTGAGTACTACTTCCTGGGGCAATAGTATTGTGTAGTATTGTTGAGTACTACTTCCTGGGGCAATAGTATTGTGTAGTATTGTTGAGTACTACTTCCTGGGGCAATAGTATTGTGTATTATTGTTGAGTACTGTGCGGTTGTGTGGAGGCGACGCGGCCGGCCCTCTGGTACGACGCTGTGATGACTGTGTGCAGGTGAGCGTGCTGACAGACCAGGTGGAGGCGCAGGGAGAGAAGATCAGGGACCTGGACATGTGCTTAGACGAAAACCGGGAGAAACTCAACGCCACGGAGGAGATGCTCCAGCAGGTTGGTTTGTTGGGGGCGGGGCATCCACACCTTCTGTCAAATCACGTAGGCAGGTCAACTTGATTTGGCTTGACCGCCTCAATGGACGCAATGGGTCAGTCACATAAATCTCAACTGTAAGTGCAAAACAAATGCACCACAAATACTTCCCTGTATTATCTGCAGGTATGTTGGTATATTAGGGACCAACGTCCTTATATCTATTCTTGTGCAGACGGCACAAACGGCAGTTCACCTTCACCCTTTCCATCTCTTCTGGGAATGACCTTCTCTCTTGTTTCAGGAGCTCCTGTGCAGGTCAACGCTGGAGAACCAGAAGATGGACCTCATAGCCGAGGTGTCCAACCTCAAGATGAAGCTGAACTCCTTGGAGAAGGATAGTCTGGACATCGGTGACCGGTTCAGGGACAGTGAGGTAACGGGAGTCATCCAGGCCTCAGGAATTCACTTGTTTTCTTTCCGGCTCTCCATGTC
The DNA here is from genome assembly GCF_038355195.1 of Osmerus mordax. Classification (NCBI taxonomy): domain Eukaryota; kingdom Metazoa; phylum Chordata; class Actinopteri; order Osmeriformes; family Osmeridae; genus Osmerus; species Osmerus mordax. The sequence goes on from NC_090053.1 coordinate 19,733,500, forward strand.
TTTCTTGCTATTAGTTTCTCCTCTCTCTTTTTCCCTCCTCGCTCTCTCTTTCCTCCTCTCTCTCTTTTCTCCCTCCACCTCTACATTACATTTACATTTTACATTTAGTCATTTAGCAGACGCTCTTATCCAGAGCGACTTACAGTAAGTACAGGGACATTCCCCCGAGGCAAGTAGGGTGAAGTGCCTTGCCCAAGGACACAACGTCAGTTGGCATGACCGGGAATCGAACTGGCAACCTTCGGATTACTAGCCCGATTCCCTCACCGCTCAGCCACCTGACTCCCTACATCCCCCTCTCTCACACACATAAGAAGACAAACAGTGGTCTATGCAGTCCCACACCTGTGCGGGGGAGGTACGGCCTCTGTCCTTGTGTGTGCTTGCAGCTGTGTTTATGGGTAAGAACAGCGGAAGGCTACGTTGCAAGGGAATGCCGACCTGCGATGGAGAGGGCCGAGAGACTAAAACACTGTAGCAGTGCCTTGTTTAATGAACATTTGCTGTTCTCATACATTACGTTCATGGTTAATAGTGCTTAAGGGAATTCGTTTTTTATGCTAGCCTATGCTAGGGGAATGAAGAGAGATGTTCTTGTTTACTGGGGGGTGGGGGGGTTGCAGCCGGGGGGGGGGGGGGGGGGGGGGGGGGTTTCTGGCTCTGGATGAACTTGGACGACTCTCAAACACGTCATTTTATTGTTGTAGCGGCACAGCCAGGCCGCTGGAACACTGGGCTTCTGTCCATGTTCCGATTCACATAGCCCCACCCCCCACCCTCCAGGAAGTGCTCCTCTCCTGTCTTCTTCACTCCACAGCTGTTCTGGGAACAGTAGTTCTCTCCGAGGACAGTGGTCCTCTTTAAACCAGAGCCCTCTTATTAATCTCTATGTGAATCCAATGTTCATGGTGTTTCGACACGAGAAAGGAATTCAGCCATAGCTTGGAGAAAAAATGACTGTAGTGTTTATGCAACTCTGCGATGAGGGATTCCGGGGCCAGACTAGCACTGAAACAAACACACTATAAATATCACTCTCTTCTACCCAAAACATGTTCTCACTCTGCCCTTGGCAGCCTCTCTCCTCTCCCACCAAATGCAGTCTGGGTAATGCAGTCTTTCTGCCTTCTCCCAGGACCTGGTCCTGGAGATCAACGAGCTGAGGTACAGAGTGACAGAGATGGAGAACGAAAGACTACAGTATGAGAAAAAGCTCCGATCTACAAAGGTGAGCTATCCTGGTTAGAGCGTCAAAAGGAATGCCTGAGCATCCATGTTTGACAGTAGAATAACTCAAGTATTCTTCTTCTTTACCTTGTGACACTGAGCGGTTGTCTCTTCCTTCGGTGACTTCTGATGTTCTTTGGTGTCCCTCCTTTTCCCTTTTAGTTTTTCTTTCTCTTATGGTGTCTCTCTTCTTTCTTTCCTCTTGGGCTCCCCTCTGCTTTCTTGGCTTGCTTCTCGACGATAGTCGCTTATGGCCAAACTTTCTAGCTTGAAAATCAAGGTGGGCCAGTTACAGTATGAGAAGCAGAGGAAGGAGAACCAGCTCCAGGCACTGAAGGTCGGCTTTTCTCAGCCTCTCTGCTCGCCCATCCCCTGTCGCTTCTCCTTCATATCCCAGTTTTTGTTTGTGTTTACAGCGGGAATGATTGTAAGTGGTGTGCTTGTGTATGTGTTTCTGCACACTTATCTGAATAGAGATGAAAGTAAAAAATTATGAAACCGATATAAGATTGTTCAAATGGCAAAAAACAAAAAATAAATCATACTTATCAGCATGCTTAAATAACTGGAACAACGTCCATTTCAAAAATACCTAAATCACTTACTTCCCAATATGGCAGGGTGAAAGGTACAAATTAAATGTACCCAGAAATGCCACTTCCTGTATGCTACGTCCACAAGGCACCAGATTAAGCATATCGCATATTTTACCAAACCACAGTCATGTGTTCATCATGGACTCTCTGCCCTCGTTTGGCAGGAGTCGAGTCTGTTTTCTTTTATTCGTTCCCTCCCCTCTTTGTCTCCACTAACGTACTCTCTCACTATCATTCCCCTGATGTTTGTTTTGGGAGGCCCTGGTGCCCTGCACCCTCCTGTTCCTGCAGTCTGCTTCATGCAGACTTCCTGTTAGAATGCTGTTGACTCATCAACCCCCCCTACCAACACCCACCAGTGCTGACCTCCATCTGCCTCTGTCCATCACTCTCTCTCTCTCTCTCTTTCTCTCTGTCTCTTTCGAGCTTGCTCTCCTTCCCTCCCTCACTTGCTTTCGCTTTCTCTCTTCTCTTCTGTGTAGTTGAAGGTGAGGTGTTTGGGGGAGGGGGTGGGGGTAGTGTTAGGGTAGTATTGGGGTAGTGTTGTGTGTAGACTTACACAAGTGTTGAGGGTAGTTTTGGTGTAGTGGTCTGTGTAGTGTGAGGGTGTAGTGTTGGGGTTGGTGTTAAGGAAGTGTAGGGGTTGTGTTGGGGTAGTGTTGTGTGTAGTCGTAGTGTAGGGGTTGTGTTGGGGTAGTCTTGTGTGTAGTCTCAGTGTAGTGTAGGGTGTGTGTTGGGGTAGTCTTGTGTGTAGTCTCAGTGTAGTGTAGGGGTTGTGTTGGGGTAGTGTTGTGTGTAGTGTAGGGTGTGAGTTGGGGTAGTCTTGTGTGTAGTCTCAGTGTAGTGTAGGGTGTGTGTTGGGGTAGTGTTGTGTGTAGTCTCAGTGTAGTGTAGGGTGTGTGTTGGGGTAGTCTTGTGTGTAGTCTCAGTGTAGTGTAGGGGTTGTGTTGGGGTAGTGTTGTGTGTAGTGTAGGGTGTGAGTTGGGGTAGTGTTGTGTGTAGTCTCAGTGTAGTGTAGGGTGTGAGTTGGGGTAGTCTTGTGTGTAGTCTCAGTGTAGTGTAGGGTGTGTGTTGGGGTAGTGTTGTGTGTAGTCTCAGTGTAGTGTAGGATGTGAGATGGGGTAGTGTAGTGTTGTGGGGTGGTTGTGTCTGACTGGTGTCCTGTGTTGGCAGGAGGAGCTGGGTGTACTGAGGAGACAGCTGGAGGAGCGAGACGGAGACCTGAGGAGGGGCCAGGATCAGATGGGCTTCAGAGCTCCTGGAGGTCTGGGCAGCACAGAGAGAGGTAAGACCACATGACCTGCTGGGGCCAGTTCACCTCGCCGTCTCTGTGTCCTGATGCTTCTTAAATCCAGGCACATACTGCATATCTGCATCAGTCAATACACTCAACTTTATATTGAACAAGAATGAATTCTAGTATCATCGACTGATGTGGTTGTAAAATGATTTTGTACCTTATGTACCCTACAATGATGAGTCTAGAGAGTCCTACATTGACCATGTTCAGAAACTGCAAACAGTTTTTGTTGTCGTAACTGTGTATCCTGTCCAGTCTCCCACCCAGACGACACTCTTAAACAGAGGCTGAAAGAGAAACGTAAGGAGTGTTGGATGTCTGTGTAAACTGCTCGCCTATCCCCTGGCCCCTGTCTGCATGCGAGGGCATGACCTGTTTCAAACCCTGCTTGTCCCTGACCCCCCAAACGCTCCTCCCTCCCCAGACGAATGTTCACCTAACCCTGCCTGATGGGGCAGGCTTTACCTCTCTGTCACTTTCGGCTCCAGCATCCTACAAAAATGAGATGTTCACCAGTAGTACAGTAAGCAGGAGTAATATACAGCGTTTTTAAACTGCAGTAGGTCACATCAAAAAATACATTCAAATGTGAGAAACAGCGATCCCAGTTCTTGTCTGAACTCCCGTGCTTTAAGCCAGCTCGAGTTTGATTGACAGTGGTTTGACAAAATAAGACAAGGAGGAAGGCATGCCTCCCCTAAGGCGATTGGCTGGAAAGTAGCGGCACGCCCCCATATAGAATACATTGACTTTCCACTGGCAGTATGTTTATAGCGGACAAAACCTTTCTTTTCTTTTACAGAACAATAGTATCTACAAACTATGTTTGATTTGACACTCACTTGTCACTTCATGGGGCTGAAACATTTATTCGTTGCCGTGGTTGAGACTTATCAAGTGCACCTATTTGACAGTGTTTGAATCTTGGAAGGCCCAGGTCAGGTGTGTCCACCTGTGGCAGGCCAGGCTGTGAAAGCCCCGGTGTCACCCCTGAGGGAAGACGGATGGGTTTGTCTCACCTCACCTCCCTGCTGCCCCCTGCCTGTTCAGGCTGTGCTCGCACACTGCTACTCCCTCCTCCACCCCAGTCTCCATCCTCTCCCTCCTCTCCCTCTCCCTCCTCTCCCTCTCCCTCCTCTCCCTCCTCTCCCTCTCCCTCCTCTCCCTCCTCTCCCTCTCCTCCTCCGATACGTCCATCAAACACCCCCCCCCATCTTCCTCCACGCTAATCTGTGTCATGGTCCATCCTTTTCTTCATCACCTTGTCTCGCGTCTTGACGCCGTCACTGTAAATACGCACACACCCCCTTGTTACTTCAGTCAAGCCAAGGATCATACTCGCACTGAGCCAAAGGTCATAGAGTGCCTTACTTTATACAATAGACAAGTCTTTTAAAGCCCTCAAAGCAATGACCCCCCATCCCACCCAGTAGCTGTGTGAGATGAGGTTACCAGTCAGCCTTCTGCCTAGCACCCCCAGCCCCTCTCCCCCTGGCCCTCCTGACGTGCCTGTCCTCTTCAGATGTGGAGGTGCAGAGAATGAAGAAGGCCGTGGAGTCCCTGATGGCGGCCAACGAAGAGAAGGTAAGAGGCCCCGGCGCTCCTCCAGTTTGGCCCGTTGGTGCGACGCCGACTCCGTCGAGCTCCCCCCTCCCCTCACCCCGCCTCCTTCTTCGCCGTGTGTCCTTGCAGGATCGGAAGATCGAGGAACTGCGGCAGTCTCTCCTGAGATACAACAAGGTCCAGGACATGGTGATGTCCCTGCAGGCCAAGAAAGGTCTGGAGCTTTTCGGGGGGCGACGCGGTTGTGTCGGGTTTCGAAAAACCCTGTCGAAGGTGCTCGCTAAAACATCTGTTCCGTTCCAGAGAGAACCGGAGACGGAGAGGGCGAGGAGGCGCTCGACAACGGCTCCATCTCTATGGCGATGGCCCGCGTGGTTGCCATGGAGCTGGAGCGGGAGGGGCTGGTGGGTGAGGAGGAAGTGATCGGAACGAGCCCAGATGAGGTAGGATCCCCACACACACTCTGACATGATGTCACAAACACTTAGACTTGCATGCCCTAGATAGCTCCGCCCCCAGGGTGCTGTCATCCAGTCTCTGAAGTAAGCCAGTTGTAAAACACATCCCACGCCCGGCCTAAACACACTCTGGAGGAGGGAAGGAAGTGTTAATATCACAGTCAAATTACTTTGATAACATTCAGTGTCAGTTGGTAAATTAGTGATTTGTGAATTGGTGTCCATATCAATTAGGATTATCACTGGTGTTACTTTCCTCTAAACTCGATTCTGATTCTCAATGCACGATACATTTTACATTTTAGTCATTTAGCAGACGCTCTTATCCAGAGCGACTTACAGCAAGTACAGGGACATTCCCCCGAGGCAAGTAGGGTGAAGTGCCTTGCCCAAGGACACAACGTCATTTACACGGCCGGGAATCGAACCAGCAACCTTCTGATTACTAGCCCGATTCCCTAACCACTCAGCCACCTGACTCCCTGATACATGATAGATGACTAGAGTTCTGTGTTCGGTGTAGACGCTGACTTGTGTTTATGCTTCCCCTTGACGTCCTGTTCCATGCACAGCTGGAGAGCCGCCTGACAGTGACTGAAGACCCGTCGCCAAGCCCTCCAGCCAGGCCAGCCTCTGACCCAGACCGGGGGCCAGACCCGGACCCAGCAGGGCCCAACAGGTGAGCAGCACCTCAGCTTCTAGTCAGCAGGCCCTGGGTGGTGGAGCGCATCTGAACCTTCATCTGAGTGGTCTTGATTGTTCCAGGTCCCCTGACGGCACCAGGGCCGGTAGCCAGGACAACCTGGATGGCAGGAACAGAGAACAGGTGAGGAGATGCTAAGATAGAGCCTCCAGTGAGGGGGTTCTCATGGGTCATAAAGCGACTCCACCACTAACTCCATACCGTTCTGTCTCAGATTGTGTCATCCCCTTATCAGTAGCCAACGGAGGTTGGCCTGTCCACAGCAGTCATCTATCTGAGTGTATATCACATGCTGTTCAAACTGTATTTGTGGTTTCTCCCCTTTTCATCTTCCTCTTGTGCTCTCTTGCTTGCTAGAGGCCTGAGACTCTGCTGTTCCTAATAAAGGTTAGCTTGCTCGTTGGGTGAGACCTCTGACTGTTAATCTGTCTCGTCTTCCTGTCTGTCTGCCTGACGTCCTGTCTGATTGGCAGCCTGACTGCATCACCCGTCATCCTCAAAAGTGTCTGCCAGCGTGCTTCACCGCACCCTTTGTATACAAGCCGTATGCAGGTGGTGCTCTGTGTGACCTGTCTCCTCCTCTTCCTCCTCCTCCTCAGAACAAGGCCCGCGAGGAGGTGGCTAAGATTAGCGACCGGCCTCCCAAGCCCCCCCACTCCTCCCCCTCCCCCCACTCCTCGCCCTCCTCCCCCCGCACAGACGACACAGGCTCCTCCCCCCGCGCCGCCCCCACAGACGACACAGGCTCCTCCCCCCGCGCCGCCCCCACAGACGACACAGGCTTCGGGAGCCGGAAGTCCCGCTCCTCCTTCGGCCGGGGCTTCTTCAAGATCCGGGGGGGCAAGAGGACGGCCAGCGCCCCCAACCTGGGTGAGGGAGGGGGGGCTGGATCTAGGGGACCTGTAGCGGTCGGGCCGGAGGCTGGCTTGGACATGAGTGTTGCTTTTTTTCTTTTCGACAAGGCCTAGGCATGTTTGTTGATGTTTCCATTGTGAAGGTTGGCTTCCTATGCTGCCTGTGCTGCGCCCGCACTCTGACAGTCCAAACCTCGTCATTTGCTGCCCACACCAAACAGTGCTTAGTCAAGAGAGCCCTGCTTCACCAGTGCTCCGTGCATTGTGTGTGCTTTGTGTGTGTGTGTCTGTGCGCGCAGTTCTTGTGTGTTAATCTCTGCCCTCTGTTGTCCTCGTCCTGTCTGCTTTGTGCGACTTCGGAAGACCGCAATCGGAGTGCGAGCGCCCCTATGCTAGGTACAGTATGCAGCCATGTCCACTAGGACTAGCTAGGCTAAGTAGGATCAGGGGAGATGCAACAAAGCTAACTAGAGAGTACTTTGGCTCCTTTTTGCTGTGTAATTACACAGTAACTACAGCAGATGTAATTACACAGTAACTATAGCTGTTGTAATTACACAGTA